>NC_048893.1:200884712-200945584 GCF_011077185.1 Oxyura jamaicensis
TAGAATAGAATAGAATAGAATAGAATAGAATAGAATAGAATAGAATACTAGTTCATGACCTCTTCAGGGCTAGCCTACAGTTAAAGAATATTAATGAAGGCATTGTCCAAACATCTCTTGAACACTGACGATGTCACAGTTAGGTGAAAATCTGCTCTGGGTATCAGCCCAATGTTTTCCTTTAACCTCCTTGAAGTGGCCTTGTAGTGGTCTTTTGACCTCTTTAAAGTGGCCAAAGACAGACTGGTGAGCCTCACCTCTGTGCCTGGCAAGATCATGGAACTAATCCTCCTGGAGGACTTTCAAGGCACATGCAGGACAAGGAGGTGATCCGGGAAAGCCAGCATGGGTAAATCATGCCTGACCAATCTGGTGGCCTTCTATGGTGAAGTAACTGTATCAGTTGACAAGAGAGGACTGACCGATGTCATCTACTTGGACTTCTGTAAGGCTTTTCACACAGTCACACATGACATCCTAATCTCTAAATTAGAAAGATATGGATTTGAATGATGAACCATCCAGTGGATAAGGAATTGGCTTGATGACTGCAGCCAAAGAGGGTCAATTGTTCTATGTCCAGGTGGAGAATGGTGATGAGTGGTGACCCTCAGGGGTCTGTCTTGGGACTAGGGCTTTTCAATGTCTACATCCAGGTTTGGGGCCCCCAGCACAAGAAAGATGTGGACCTGTTAGAGTCCAGAGGAGGGCTAAAAAGATGATCAGAGGGCTGGAACACCTCTCCTACAAAGAAAGGCTCCAGGGAGACTTCATTGTGGCCTTTCAATACTTAAAGGGGTCTTATAAAAAAGATGTAGATGGACTCTTTACTTGGGTAGATAATGATAGGACAAGGGGGAATGGTCTTAAACTAAGAGGTAAATTTAGACTAGACTTTAGCAGGAAATTGTTCACTGTAAGGGTAGTGAGGCACTGGAACACAATGCCAAAGGAAGCTGTAGATGCCCCATCCCTGGAGGTGTTCAAGGGGCCTTGGCCAACCTGATCCAGTGGGTGACATCCCTGCCTATGGCAGGGTGTTTGGAGTTAGATGATCTTTAACGTCTCTTCCAATCTGATCCATTCTATGTTTCTATGATAGTAAATAGTGAAACTATTTGCTTTTAAAATCCAGTTGACCATTCTCAATTTTTTTATTGGCTCCAACATAATTTGTGGGTCCATTTGCATTGACAGCTTCTGTAATTGTAAATTCTTCTAGTTAATTCCTCCTTCCATCTTTAGAGCTTTCTCCATACATTGACAGCAAGGAAACAAGCATAAAATTGGGGTAGCAAATTAGAGAATTAAAACCCACTCACTTACAATCAGTTCAAGACCATTTATATACATTTTTTACTACACTGAACCTTTGTGACAAAAAATGCAAAAACAGTCCATTTTCCTGGAAGACACTTTATTATACACAGTAGATAAGAAAGTTCTGATTATTACGTTTGGGTAAGATTTTCACATACATTTTCCATATATTACTACTCAAAGCTTCATCTAGCAAAGGAACATAATTATATTCAACAGGCATCTGTAAAATGTATATAGGAGTTAAAGATTGTCTAAGTAAAAAAAAAAAAAAAAAAAAAAAAAAAAAAAAAAAAGATTATTCTTGTCAGAGAAGTTTTTGCTTTTTTTTTCATCTTCATAGTAAAATCTCACAGGAGAGTTGATAAAAAGAACTTAGAGTGTCTAATCTATAGACATATAAAGAAGGGCAAATAACCTGCACAAAATGCTATAACTCACAGAAAGAAAATGGTCTATGTTTCAAGTCAGGAATCATGCTTTTTTATTTATTTATTTATTTATTTTTTAAAAAAAATATTTTAATAAGGTTTGCCAGTTTTACAGAATTTTGAAACATTGCACAAAATAATTTGGTCTTTTTATTTTATCTTACTTTTTTTTTTTCTTTTTTTTTAAATTGTGATTTAGTCTAATACATTGTCATGATCGCCCGCAAGATGATGCAAGTCTTGTACTGTTTCTCTATAAAGTTCACTAGTGGGAGCTATTTATCTTCAAAAGATGACATAACATGTTGCAGAAAGGAAGTAGTCTCTCCCGTTCCAAGCTGAGATTTTATCCAATATTTCAAATTGCTATGTCTTCTTTAGGCTTCCTCTCTCCTATTCAAGGCATTGACTTTGAACACAGATAGATATTCTTCCAGTCACCAAAAGCATTTATTTTCAAGATTCCATTGAATTCATTTTGAGTAGCTTACAGCGTCAGTTCTCTCAGGCACTGTGAAAATCAGTATTGCCATACAAGATTTTAGACACTCAGCTCTGGAAATGGAACTCTTAATCTCCAGTGTAGACCTCAGATCCTTATATGAAGGAGTCAAGTAGAGTCCAGTGCTTAGGTTCACAATCCTCTATGCACTGAACCAGGTGCCAACACCCATCAGTCAATATAAAAAGGAAGGTTTTTCCTGCTAGTCAATTCCCCTCCCACCTTGGTGGCTCAGGTGAGAACCATCATTCCATTTCTGCTTGCAGAAATGACTGACTCAGGTCATAATCAGTTCCATCACCACCTCTTCCCATAATGACTAAAGATTGGACCTATTATTCTGGAGATGGAAATATAGATGCAGTTTTCTCCACAGCCTGAGATGGTTTGAACCATTCAAACTCTCTTTGTACAAGAGTTTCAGTCACACACATTTAGATCACACTGTGATAGTGAAACATATATCCTTCATGACATTCTAAACATGTAACAATCATCTGAACCAAACAAAAATAAATTTGACCAAATTACAGATAGGTAACAAAACATTCACCATTTTGCTACCAGTAAAACATCAGATACTGGTCATCAGATGTAGGTCATCAGATGTAGGTCCATCATTCCTTCTATTCATTTGGCCTATGCTGGAAACAAACAAACAAACAAACAAACAAAACACAGCATAGCCTATAAGAAACTTTATATTCATATATCCAAATATATATATCTTTAGTTTTAACCTCTATATTCTGAATGTGATTCAATGCCCTGTAAATGTTTTTTTATACTGATTGCATGTCAAGATCCCAACTGTTAGATTTTACAGCTTCCAGTGCCATCAAAAACAAATTCAGAATGGTTCCACCATTCATCTTTCAAACCCAATGCATTCTCTTTACATTTGGGGGAGATATGCTAGTTAAGATTTCTTTTTGCTTACATCTGCAATATGAATTTGCTGGCATCCTCCAGGCTCATCTCAAATAGTTAACTCCTAGTCAAATAATATCCTTCTCTGAAAGCCTTTGATATGCTAATACAGCAATGTAAATTTCAGACTTGAATTCAGATTAATGTACGGTAATTACTCACAAACACAGGTGAGGCTCTTTCAGTTTTACTGCCCCTATTTACAGATCAAAGACATGGCTCAGCCCTGACATCAAAGATGTGATTTAACCTTTTGAATTTTATCACAAAGAACAAACCTGAGTTACAATTAAAATCATTTTTAATTGTCAATTTAAAAAATAAAATTAAAAAAAAATACAAACCACATCACCACATCATGTTCAAGCAGTCAAAGGCAGCAACTCTGCTGAAGAGCTTAATGAGAAGTATCATACATGAACTGCAGAGGTTTGAGACTATTAAATATTAAAAGTAAATTCTGTTCTGCAAGTACACAAACTAGATTCTTAGCAGGGCTGGCCAAAAGCTCCAGCATGAGTGGTGGGCTAAATTTTGACAAACCTCTATCATCACTAGTACCCCAGTACATGAACACACTGATATAAAGAGTACCCACTTCAGAGAAAAGAACTTTCTACTACAATGCTGTCAGAACCCCATCTAGAATTTATTATTTTATGCTATGACCTTAAGGAGTTGTATAGATATATATTAATATGTTAAAGAGTATTTTCAAAGAAATCATTGCATATTACTCATGTGAGTAATACTGTAGAATGTGTAAATACAAGACAGATATTAGTTCCAAATTCAGGCCAATAAGGAATTCAAGAACAAATCTCATATTCTGTATATATGTTAACCAATCTTCAGTACGGTCTAAGTAGTCTCAAGAAATAATCCTCTGTGTTTCTCCTTTAATTCTTCATTTAAAATGTTCAGCACTTATATTCAGGTTGCATACAGTCACACACCAACAACATATTTTTTCTATTCCTCAGTCAGATCTCATAGGTTTTAGAAATAAAAGCAATGAATTGTCCATAAAAAATACTAATTTGAATCAGGCATCATACACATTTGAATAAATATTTGGAAAGAAAAATCTATTACCTCAGTCATGAAGAGCAAATAATATACTACAATGGAATTACTCCTCTTTAATAGGTCATTCTGTCTTTAAAAATAGTCCATTTTATTCTACATTTGGTGTCTTGGTTAGTGTGAATTTTTTGCAGATTTTTCTTCATGGCATGGAGTTTGGGTGTGCAAAAGTGTACACAGAGCACCTCCTCTCTTCCACCCCATCAGCCAGTAATACCGAATCCAGCATGTACACACCAAGTTGCATGACTGGAGTGCAATCAAGTGTCTTCAAGCTATCTATCCAGCCACAGCTGTGTCCTGCGGTATCTCTAGGCCTTGAACTTTCCCATCCTAATCACATTAATCACATTCAGCAAGTTACCATTAAGACACACTGTGATCATTGCAACCTCTGTTCTCTGGCCCTGACTTAGCATTGCTCTACTCACGACCTTTAAGAAGGCTGAAACAAAGATTATTTTTCTTAACCTCTTTCTTTGATGAAGCAGCCCCTTTACACAACTCTCAGTTTCCACTTTCCATCACAGAGAACAAAAATTATTTTCATGCCATTCAAAGCTTCTCATCTTTAGCCCACTCACTCTTGCTTTCGTTCTGCAGGTGTATTACAGAGTCAGCTTCCAGCATTGACTGGCTAGTGAAGTCTGCCTCTGACATTTGCTCCTTGTGTTTTTGTCCTGTTACTCTCTTATCTTTCCAAAAAAATCACCCTGTTGCCTTCAAAATTCTTCCAGATTATATTTAACCCTATGTGTCTTAATGAAAAATTGCACTGTTTCTGTGCATGTTACGCCATCTCTGTGCAAGCCATGTGTTTTCTTCTACTTGTAAAGAGAAGTTGCTAGATATTTTTCTTCAACCATACTTAATGCAGTGAGGTCCTGATCAATGACTAAGACTGTGGCACACTACTGTATCAACTATAACACATTCTAGTAACCTACTCACATTCTGAAGCTATTAGAGAGCTGTACTTTATTTTCAAAGCCAGAGGACTAAATTCTGCTTCCATCCCAGTCAGTAGCTTTGGGTGTTGAATGACAGATCTGTTTGCCTCATCTGAGTCATTTTCCTTTCCTGCTTTGGGAATTTCACACCTATTATGAGCATTTCTTCACAGTCTTATTGCCTTGCAAAAGCTCTCATTGGCTGACAAGAAAATAGTTGTTAAATATTTCTTTTCCAGGACAAATGTTGACTTCTTTATTCCACCCTAGAAACATACAGTAAATAGCATGCCCAAGTTGTCTAGGAAAGGCATCCTTTTTACCATTGTCATTCAGCAAGGAGCTAGAAAGCCAGTACATATTTCCATTCAGTTTGTGTCAAAGACATTGGCATTGCTATATAAGATGCCAGCCGTTATTTGTTGTTTTGGCATTCAGAGTAATAACAATGGTTGTGACAATCTCAGTTTGTACTGAAATGGCCATATTATCCTCTATATGCACTTTACTCAGAATTTCTGTACAGTAATAATATCTGTCATATTTCCCATTTCTGCCTACAGTTAATATCAACAAACAAGAACACTGCAACTTAAAGTCAGCAAGTAAGAAAAGATACCAAGACTATTTAGGTTTATACTTCCTAAGTACTTCAAAACTTGCTAGATGAATTTCTATCTTTTATTCAAAAGAAATAACTCCTAAGAAACTTAAATTTGATATTTAGGTGCTGACACAGACATATTTTCTGTAGAGCTTCAAAGTAACTGTCTCCTGTTACCTAAGGGACTCTTTGTACATAGTCTTTGCAAAAGGCAACTAATGGGTCTAGAGTGAAGTTTCTCTCTGAATTGTAGGACAAGTTTCTAAATGCCAACACAAAACCCTCTTCTAACATGATGACATTGACATTATACTGCCAAAGTGTGTACCAAACCAGTGAAAACTGATGTAGGGCTGAAAACAAAAGGGTAAGCTCAGAAAACACATTGCAAAAAAATCTGCTCAGGCAAGAGTCTTTACAAGGGTGTCAACGGGAGTTCACCACTGACAAAAATAGAAGGAGGATTAAGCCTTCCTTATATAAAGGCCAACGGAACTCCAGGTCATCCAAACCTGTACTGTAAGGAGCACTAAATAATTTATATTTTTCTTGGCATGTTTTCCAGGAGAGGGAGATTATTAATACTGGTAATTCCAGTGTTTCCCTATGCCAGATCATGCTAGTATGTCTTAAAAAACATCAGTCCCTCATTTTGAATTCTCACAGGCCGCAAGAATGTTTGCTGAAAGTATAAAGTTTGGTTATCAACCTGAAGCAAACTGCAGCAGAGAAACAATCTGATAAAGGTTATTCAGATTCCATGCAAGGAGTTGCCATCTTAAACAACAATAACAATAAAAGAAACACTTTACTTCCAAGGAGGAGCACAATCTTCTAGGCCGGATATTACTCGTTAGTTGTACTAGCCTTATAGACAAGAAAAAAATATAATTACCTGTCAGTGGGCATAAAAATAGTGGGGAAATCTTTCCATAAAGTTGAGTTTTTCTGCAAAAGAAATGCCAAGAACTCCTTGGGGATATGTTATAGGATGATTTCTTCCTCAGAAGGGGATTGAAGACATAGCACATGATTGATTTGAATAAGAAATTATCCTCTGTGTTAGGGAAACCAAACCATGAAAGTAATTATGGGTTTGACTTTTTTTTCAGACATCTTTTGTGGTCCAGTTATTCTTAATGTAAAACATGCATGTTATTAATTCTTATTTTCTTGTCCAGTTGATCTGAAATGTTGATGTTATCAGGAAAAGGCTAATAAAAAGACTCTTACTAGTGCACATTTGTTAAAGGTAAACTAATTTGTCAGATTTAGAGATTTAGAAGAAGACCAAAGAAATAAGCAGTTTTTCTTCATATGCTTCTAAAACACCAAGATTTCATACTTATGAGACTTCAGAAGAATACTTATGACCATTTTCAAACAGTATTTATAATAATGTTTAGATCCAAAAATTGTGGTGTTTGTGAATTTTTTAGTGAAATTTTCTAAAAGACAACAATATCCCATCTGAATAAATAAATAAATAAATAAATAAATAATATTAATTGCCCATAATGGGTAGGTAAGAGAAATCTCTTCAAATAAATAGAGTTCCAGGTTATGTATCAAGTCTGGTTTCTAGTTTTAGGTTATAGTACCTGTGATTTGTATTTGTCAAATGGAGTTTGTACAAAATGTAAAACTTATCAACATAAAGAACCAATCATAGTAAAGAAAATGCTATCATCTCAGCAAGTATGAAAACTGTCATAACAAATGATATCCCCACAGAGCCATCTAGGAGACTGCAGTTTAAGTCTACGACACAGACTACTCACAAGAGAGTTTGATTTTTTAAATCGGATCTTGAGAGCACATTATGTTTAGACCGCATGTCAAATCAGCCAGCTCTGATACAGTGGAGTCATAGCACTGGTAAGGATCCAAACCTAAATCAATTGTTCAGTGATTAATATCACTTAACCTATGTGCCTCTTCTCTCCTAAATGAATATGAACAAGCTTATCTTCCTATTTCTGTTTCTAAACCATCTCTACACAAAACTGTAGAATGCAGGTTACCAACAACACTGTTCACTCCTACCTCAACCCCACCAGCCTTGGATGTCTGTAGGAAACAACGCCATCCTTTCTGTGAGTTATACTATGCTCTGTACATCCTATAGAAACTCTTTGTCCACAGCAAATGGAAGGTCATTTGACTTAACCCAGGAGATTTAACCTGAATTTGTATGATACAAGGTGTATAATGTTAATCAGGTATCCATATTGCTGTCGCATATGGCTGTCTATGAGATTTAGCACGTATTCCTATGAAACACAGAAGATGGGAATATGTCCAACAGCTCTCAACAGAACAGTGAGAAGGGAGAAGAAAAGGATTTTTCCGATTCTTTCACGAGTTTAGGTACAAATTAGCACATTTTAACAATCAAAAAAACAAACAAATAAAAGAGGGTAGAAAAATAAATGTAAATTATAATAATAAAAAAGACTGTTACATTTCTCTATTTTTTTCCAGTTTCTTTTGTGACCTTCAGCAATTTTAACCTCTTTTTTTTTTTTTTCATGAGTAAAAATAACATTAAATCACTTTCTTCATAGGGGCATGGTGGCACTTCTGAAGTAGACAGAAAGCATTAATATACTTAGATAAAAGGTGGCAGAGACATGCAAATTGCCGTTAGCAGAAATGTTTTCCCTTCTAGTTCCCTTGCCCTTCACCGTTTCTTCCATTGTTTTCTGTTTCCATATCAGAATGAAACTAACTATGCAGCACATGAAATCTTCCCTCACAGGTTACATCTCATGACTTAGGAGTGTTTTATTTCTTTGTTTATTCACTTGGGCAGACTCTTTCTGATGGAAATCAAGTCCAGGCTTTTCCTCCTTGACAAGGTAGCTCTGCAATGCATTTTTTAGCATCTTTGTTATGCAAGAAATGTGGGCTTGAAAAGAGCTGCCATTGGGCTGATTGAATTGTCTGGGATAGAGTTAAAGTGTGCCCTGAGCTGATTAGGCCAGCCAGTGTCAATGACAGAGTAAGAGCAAAAGATTTAGCATGAGAGAAATTGCAAGGTTTATCTAGGTGGAGAAGTAGAGTGCTCAGCATTATTTGCTTTTAGGCAACAAATATTTTGCTATAAGACTGCTGAGCACATCATACATTTACTGTTGTACTATGCTGGGGCATGCACATGTATTTTTCATGCTGCACATTCTGACTGACTTGCAATGTGTGTAATAACCTGAATTTTCTGGCTAGATTGAAACAAAGCCACCAGATTGAAAACTAGACAGCCCATCACAATAGCACATGAATCAATTCTGGAATAGGATCTGTCCTCACAGAGGTCACCAGTCTCAAAGGACATAACCTCAGAGCATCCCTTGGGCAGGACATAGTAAGAAACCCTATGACAGTAAAGAAAAACATGCTTATGTTGTAATGCAATTACAGTTCAGACAAATGCCCCTGAGTCTGCAAAGTTCACTCAAAACTTTAATGCTAAGCAGAAAGCAGACACAACAAGGGGTGTTATCACTGGCAACGGTTCCTGCAGTCACTGGGGAAGGTTAGACTCCTCATCTGTGTGCTCTGAACCATTGTCTGAAGGACAGTATTGTTGGCTTTTGAGGGATCATGGAATATCTTATTGGATATTTTGTTATGATGGAAATTTTTAACAGATTTGGTATCCACGAAACAGATGTCAACAACTTACCACAGAAATACTTGATTTTTTTGCATCTAATGGTTACGACAGAGTCAGCCACAGGCATGTCAGCTCTGCACCACTGAAGAGGCATTGTGATAGGCTGCCTGTGAAGACCCAGGACCCAGTAACAGGAGCCAAGACGTCTGTGGGGCAGGATGCTCGATCACAAAATGTCCAATACTGGGTCAATGACAGAGACATCCTTAGGATTCCCAAGGTTCTGGCCTCCCTTCTCTCAGGCACCTCCTTTTCCAGATCCTGTTTGACACTTTTTTACACACAGAGGAATAAGCAAATTTCAGGTCCTCGGGACTGCTGAGGAAAGTGGCTGGATGTAGCACTTACCAACCAAAGGGGAAGACTGCTGAGAGAACTAGTCATGCAGCCTACTGCCGCAGTATGATGCCGTCTGCCAGTAAATCAAAGAGGGATGAGCACTTAGAGTCACTGTTAGCAGTCACAAGAAGTCTGTGTGTGGTCAGTGACCAGAATCACTTTATGGTATTGTGGGCAAGCAAGAAGGCAGAGAGTCATAAAGACAATGTCACTGTGATGAAGAAAGCAGCATTTGCAGGTGCAGGTTAACTCAGACTCCTTCAGCCTATCTCCCATTTTAGCTTTAGGTATTGCACATGTGGTGCAATTATTCCACTAGCATTGAAGCTGGGAGATAGGTTTTGGTCAATAATCATGTTCTTCTTTCGTTACGTAGTGATCTTCCCTGTGATGGATTGTACTATCTGTTGTTATTGAAAAAATAAATAAATAAATAAATAAAATAAAATAAAAAAATTGAAAGGCTCCACACTCCTCTTCCTTTAATCATACACTATTTCTGTTTCTTGTTTTTTCTCAGGACTCAAGTTTCATAATAGCTAAGGCAGAAAAAAAATGATTTTTAAGGGCAAAGTTGATAGAGACACGAGTCCCTTCATAGAACAATGTGTTTTGTTATTGCAGGGATTGAATACAATGGTGTTCTCAATCCTGCTCTTATCATATGATACACTCTAGGTTGTGGGTTTTGGTGCTTTGCTCAGTTTAAAGTTTTGCATTTTCTGGTGTGGAACAGGCATCCTTCAACTCCACATAGATTAATCATTTGCTACTTTTTTGCATATAGTTTTTAGGACTTGTATCTCCCAGTCCTGTGAGACACTGTGTCCTGCTTAGATGCACAGTGACCAGGGCTGAAATATAAACAAAACCACTTTAGAAGTGTGCAAAGATCCCATATATTTAGAAAATATCATATGTATGTTCATAAACACTTACATGAAGACAACTTACCTTATCACAGCATTCCTGACTTTAAGTACAGACAGACTACATAATTTCTGATTACTGCCACAGTTAAAGCTAAGTGTACTTGTGACATACTTTTAATGTTATTGCATTGATACAGAGCAAGAGGACAGCATATTTCACTTCTGCAAACTTTACATTAAAAAAAAAAAAAAAAAATGCAACTGATAGACAGGCTGAGGATTGAATTTCATTAGTTATGGTGTAAATTTATAATATCCTGGATAGTTAAGAGTCTAAATGGACAGGACAAACCAAGGATAGGAGAACAGCTACCACAGAGAGGTGAAATGTGCTGTTCAAAGTGATGCATAAGGTGAGTTGTTGAGCCAGAAATAGAACTCAGGTGCCGACTTGCTTGAAGAAAACCATGGGATGACAGAGCCTATAACCCCTCTTCTCCCAGCTGCCTTTAGTTCAGCAAAACTTACTCTATTAGCTTCCCAGCTTCCCTTCACCCCAAACTCAGATTAAAATCAATGTCTTACATGCCCTCAAATCAATCTCACGTTTTATATATATATATATACACATTATCCCCCATGTTGCAGCCCATATCAGCATAATCACGTAGTATAAATAAACAGAAAGAAGACAAGTCACAGAGTTGCAGGTCTGTGACACCAGCTAGACTTACAGACCAAATGTTTATTGCTCCATTTCTGTAACAGCCTGCATGGGAGTATCATAGAAGCATCAAGGATGATACTTGGGTCAGGGTGTTGTATTAAGACTTTAGGACTGGTCCTCAGTACCTGAGCTACCTTGTGAAAACTACACAGCGTTACCGCTATGTTGCGTGCATATCCTAAATAACAACACTGAGATGTGCTGGAAATTAAGAGTGACAGAATAATTTAGTAGCAATATGGGATGTGATTAACTGTAATGAGATGACACTGACCAAAATGAAATTCTGAATTGAATGATTTCCTAATAATGAATGATTTCCTAATAACAGCAAGGCTATTGGAATGCAGGGCAAACCCTCCATGCCAAACGCTTCACTCATGGCAATCACCTAAGTGCAAGCTGGGAGAGGACCAGAAGTTGCAAAAGGAAAGAGTTTTTGGAAGTGTGTAGATGGCTGGTATTCACCACGGAGAATCTGAATATCTTAAATATTTTTTTTTTCACAAACTACCAGTATGTGTTAAATAATGTTGGTGCCTTATTACCTAGCCACACAATCTGTAAAACATCCAGTCTAGGGAGAGTCACAGGCAATAAGTGAGAACAAACAGACAAAAGCAGAAGTAAACAGAAACTGCTCAGGTAGAGAGAATCCAATGATTGGTACTTAGATTTATTTTCAAAAATGGATCTGTAATCATGGACAGGAGTCAAAGAGAGTAAATGGGATGGTACTTCCTGCAGAATACAGTAAAACTCCTAGAACAGTAGTGAGGAGTGTTCAGTGGCTTCCATGTTTAACTCTGAGATTTCAAAGAGTTATACTGGGTTTATTTATTGTAGAACTAAAAGCAAACAAACTAAATTGAAACTCCAGAATCTAGATGTAAATTTGGAAACATTAGAGATTCTCCATTAATTGACAGGATGGGCTGTGGGGTGTCGGACCTTACATGACTGGAGAGACAGCTGAAAGAAAGATTTCACCCTGGAGAAATGCATCTTAGTAGTAAGGACA
The DNA here is from genome assembly GCF_011077185.1 of Oxyura jamaicensis. Classification (NCBI taxonomy): domain Eukaryota; kingdom Metazoa; phylum Chordata; class Aves; order Anseriformes; family Anatidae; genus Oxyura; species Oxyura jamaicensis. The sequence continues at coordinate 200,897,174 of NC_048893.1, forward strand.
GTAAAACTGCCCAAGGAAAGTTTCTAAACAGTGCCAATCAGTAGTTCAGAACAAATACAGTCAAGCAAAAGGCTGGAGACAAATTAATAAGCAGAAACAGCTTCACCAAGAAGACCGAAGTTGATGTTCAGTTTCTGTCTAATGGAATGCAATGCAGAAGGAAAATGTGCAGTTGGAGGGCAACCCTGGGGAGGGGACAGACCGTGGAAGCTTGGTCAAAGGAATCAGAATATGTCACAGTTCAAAATGAAAAACTTGCTGGGGAAGAGGAAAATTGTGTTAATATATTATGGGGTGTTATTATGCATGAAGTGAATGGCTAGTTTGACTCAGGCTAGGTATTAAAAGTGAGAGCGACATCAAAGATGGAAGTGCACCAATACTTGTTAAGAGAAATCTGACCAGTTGTTAATGACCAATTGCTTTCTGAGAAAAGTATGTTTTCTGAGAAAACACGCTAATCCGAAAACAGAATAATCTAGTAAAATTAATTTGGTGTTGTTTTTTTGTTTGTTTTTGTTTCTCTGTTTTAACAGTAATGGAGTAATGAAAGCTGATTCACAGTGTCTTCTGGGCAACATTAAAATATGCATATTCAGCTTCTTTTGACATAAAGAGGCTTGTCTGATCCACTTTGAAATCCAAATGACCATTAAAAGTCATTGAATTTGGATGAATAATGCTAAACCAAAAACTTTTTATTATTATTATTATTTTTTTTATCCCTAGAAGACTAGGAAATAAATAGTAGAGTGAGTTTGGAAATGTAGGAAAAAATAGGAGAACATTCTTTTGTCTTAGCACAGAAAATTGAAAAATTAATTAAAGTTTTTTTTTTTAAAAAAAAAAAAAAAAATGATCCCAAAATTTTATATACATTTCTTAGACATAAATATATTTAGAGGGGCAACTGAAATTTCACCTGCTGTATTTTGCATTTGTTAAAATAAAAAAAGGAAGCCATTTCTACTGTCAAGTAGAATGTGCAAAAAGAGAAAAAGAACAAAGAATGATGAAAGTATTTACTGATGAAACAGGCTCAGCTTAAACCTAAAAATGTCAGTAGTCTGTGTTAATTAAATCCTTAAAAGTAATTTGTTTTTAAAGACAATATTAATTAGAGAACCCTCATGAGAGAAGACACTAAGAGTCATACCTCAAATCAGAGGTTTTCATTTTACAGCTGATTCTCAGATCTCACTGACACAATGAAACTCACGGCAAAACATTCTCAAAAACAGTCTTACAAAATAGATGATTAAAAACAGGGCTGCAATATCTTAAAATAAATACACAAAATTGGGGGAGTGGGAGAATGGGAAACATGGAGAAAGTGACCATCAACCTGGCTTTCTAGGACTTTAAATGGACATAGGACAGGATTACCAAACAACAGGCAACCAGCTGCTGTATGCTCCTGGACACATCAATTGCATTTGCATCTCTTTTTCTTGTTTTTCATTTTTCTTCTTTTATCTAACCTTTTGGAAGCAATTGTAACCTGCAGCTTTCCCAATCATAGTATCCTTCCAACTAAATTACAATAACATCTGCTGCCTTGCATTTTTTTCCTACATAAGACTTTTTGACTCCAAGTGATGATATCCTAGGCTTCTTGCATTAGTAAACATTATATTGTGAGAGTGAGCTTTACATATTTGCTTATACACGGCCTTTACTATGTTTGACATCTTTAGCTGAGTAGGTGATATAGGTGAGAAATTTTACCATCACTGTCCTTCATGAATAGTTCAAAAACCTCCTGGGTATTTTGATCTGTCTACAGTGAGAGGACACCCTTAGTACAAAACTTTTAGGAAATCACTCTGGATAAATCACTTTTGGATCAAGAAACCTTATATGTCCAGAAAATTTCATGTAAACATGTGCAGAATTTCTGATTTATTTATTTATTTCATATATGTATGTATATATATATATATGTATGTATGTATATATATATATATTTCTGCAAGGTTAAGTCTGATTTTGGAGAGGACTTGATATTCTTTCTCCTTTTTCTCTTTAGATTTTTCAGAAGATGGAAAGCAGTACCATATGGTACTATTGATGCTTACCATCAGTGGAGTCTTTCTTACCAGCTTCAATACATTTCCTATTCCTGTGTTGATACATTTATTTTTACCCTTCATAATTCCTGTAAAACTGATCTTCAATCTATTATAACCTGCACTGTCCAGTCTCAGTTGGTACCTGCAGTGAAAATTAGTTTAAAGAAAATCACATGTATTCAAGTCACAGACAGTCTTTTGGTGCCCAGGCATACTTCCTCTCACCTAGACTTAAATGTCATTTTTTTCCCCACATAATTACTGAATGCAAGTGTATTGGGTTTATGTGACAAGGTTTTGGCAGCAGGGGCTGTAGGGGTGGCCTCTGTGAGCAGAGCCCAGCAGCTGCCCCATGTCAGATAAGAGCCAGCTACAGACAGCTCCAAAAGGGACCTGCTGCTGGCCAGAGCTGAGCCAATGACTATTACATGAAAAGTCACTACAAGTAGAAAGTGATGCAGGTTGTGCTTTTGTGAGAGCAGAAGCTCCCCTGGTGGAGCAGGTGGTTGTGTCCTGGAGGAGGCTGTGGCCCATGGAGAAGCCCCCACAGGAGCAGGCCCCACCCCAGAGCTGCAGCCCATGGAGAGGAGCCCACGCGGGAGCAGGGGATCTGGGGGGAACTGCCGCCCATGGGGGACCCGTGCTGGAGCAGTTTGCTCCTGGGGGATGGACCCTGTGGTACGGAGCTGTGTGGGAGCAGTTCTTGAAGAGCTGCAGCCTATGGGCAGCCCCTGCAGGCTCAATTTGGGAAGGATGGCATCCAGTGGGAGGGACCCCACGTGGAGCAGGGGCGGAGAGGGACCATGAAGGAGTGGTGGAGATGAGGTGTCAGGCAGCCCCTGCAGCCCCGTTCCCCTGCACCGCTCAGGGGGAGGAGGTGGAAGAGGGTGGATGGGGGAAGGCGTTTGTAGTTTGTTTTTAATTCTCACTGTTCTACTGTAGGCAATAAATTACATCAAACTCCCTATGTTGAGTCTGTTTTGCCCATGATGATAATTGGTGAGTGATCTCTGTATCCTTTTTTCCAACCCCTTTTTTCATCATATTTTCTCCCCTTGTTCTTTTGAGGAGCGGGAGTCAGAGAATAACATGGTGGAGCTTAGCTGTCTGTCAGTATAAAACCACCACAGTATGGTAACAATTCAACACATCTATCTGGGATGGAATTGCTCTTCATCCTTCTTTACATCTCATGAATGGCATTCATATAAATCGTTTTTGAATTAGCAATCTAAGACACCATAATGCAAATAAAATAATTTGTTCCTGTTCCTCATGAAAACACATAGACAGGTCTTTAGATCTATATCTTATATTTTACTTATGCATACTAGAGATATTTTTAATTATTAGGTTATCCATATTATAAATCCTTAAACTTCAATGTATATTTCAGAGAAACTGAGATGCCTAAATGGTATGGAAGTACTTAGAGGTTTTGAGAACCCATAGATTCAACTTTGTTTCTCAGTTTTCCATCTGTGAAATGGACATAATATTACCCTATTATAGTATGCAAACTGTATACTATATGTATACTATAATTGTATACTATATGAAGCTGTGACTATTCTATAAGTACATAAAATTTGTGAGGTGCCCAGGTATAGTATTTATTGGGATTCAATAAATAGCAGTGACCCATTCAGAGTCTTTAGATGGGATTCAGTGGGCTTCAGCAGGGATTATACCTGTAAAAAGCATTTGTCTTCTGTAGAAGGGGGTTGAGGTCCTTACCAAAGGCTTCCACTGTTTACTGCCTATAGGGTATAATTTTCTAATTGGGTGACTCATGTTACCTACTAACTGATTTGTACAAAATACTTCCACTTCTCAGGCTACTTCCTTTATGGTTCAAAAAGCCTTTGTCTGTAACGCAGAAGAAGAACAAGCAATCTTCAAATGACCATTTCCCCTTTTGTCACTCTAAGATTTTTGGAGATATTTAATGGAACTTAACATAAAATTTAATAATAATAATAATCCGGAGATCATGGAATCATAAAAACATTTAAGTTGGAAAAGACCTTCAAGATGATCAAGTGCAATCATCAAACTTACCTACCAAGTCCCACCACTAAACAACACCCCTTAGTATCACATCTACACAACTCTTAACACTTAGAAGGATGGAGACTCCACTCTACCATCAACCTGGGCAGCCTGTTCCAATGCTACAATGCTTGGTGGTTCAGACCAATCTGTCCTAGTAGACAGATTTTATGTTAAAAAAAAAAAAAAATCATGGAAAGTATGTAAGATATTGATGTGAAATCAGTCTTAACTTGACTCAGAACCTTCAAAAAGAGGGTCTATAATTATATGATTGTTTGTCCTTTAATGTGGCAAAGAAGATGGGTGTCACTGAAATAAATTTTTGCTTAGATGGAAAGCAAGCTGGTCAAAATTGTCTTCCAGTAGTCCCCTTATTTTTTGTATTTATTTACTATATTTTAATTTTTCTAGTGTTTCATAGCTCTAATTTCACACTTGCCTCCATCAGCTTTGTGCTCTGCCTGTAACTTGAAATTCCAGTAATCTGTTTTTCTACTTCCTTGGGTACCAATAAAACCTCCATCTGTGTTAAAAAAATTAATATTGATGTGCAGATTGAGTATAAAAATGTACCTAGACCAGCTTCAAACAAGTCCTGGTGATTTCATTAAATCTTTTTAATAGCCACTGTCAGTGGGAACTCTGTGTTCTCAGAGCAAATGAGTTGCTGTATTTCTTCCAAATCATTATTTGATTTTTTAAAGCAAAACAGCCCCAAGCTAAAATAATAGACAATTAGTTTGCCCACAGTCAAATTAATTAAGGTTTGTCAGCTAAGATCCTTTATGGGGCAAGCGGTAGATGCAGCATGTTTTACTTTAAAACAAGAAATTCTACTTTGTAAATTAGTTTTACTGATTGTCCTATTACAAGAGGCTGGTATATTAACTGGTTCAGTTATTGCTTTACAGTTTTATCTCAGAGTGGGAAAAGGATTATACTGGTTCTTTATGGCTCTTTTTTTTTTTTTTTTTTTTTTTTTTTAGATTATTAGTAATACTAAATGAATTGTGATTACATCAATCAAACATTGAAAATACAATAACTGGGACAACATAAAATGTGGTCTGGAAAACTCTCATGATTTATTCAGGGTATTTTCCCCAGTCTGTTCATCTGGTCAGGAGATATATTCAGATTGCTTCCCCTCCATGTGAGGCTGGGAAATATATGTAATAGATTCCAGCAGAGAACTGAATAAGTATTATGTCAGACTGCAGGTCAGGTAGCAAATTCATAGTTTCCTCAGAAGTTTTCAGGATAACACATATACATAACTACGAATGGGGAAACTCTCAGCTAGGACTGTATACATAAGTTATCATGAAATGAAGCAGGGTGTGGATTTATAAGTACATTAGCTGTTGTGTGAGCAGCAACTCCCTGAAATCACACTTTTTGCCTGGAACAAGCCTATGTGGCTTGCCCCTCAGAGAAATTGTGAAGTTGCTCACAGTCTTTAATGTGAAGTAAATCACCTGGCTTTGTTCATGGAAACATTTGTTTGCTAGATGTCAAGTTACCAAGTAGAAACAGTAAACATATTTTTTTTCTATTTTTCTCTACTAATTTTATTTCAGGCCTTTAGTTCAGTAAAGCCATTTTGGTAAATACATATCTCTTCTTTTTAATTGACTCATCACAGACTTAATGACAAATCTTTGTTTAGGCCTTGCTAAGTATTGGGCTGAATGGGTTACTAAAAGTAAAAATCATCTCACCTAATTGTATTTATGTACTGGTTAGTGACATTACTAGTAGGGTGATGGTTGGTCCAGATGATCTTGGAGATCTTTTCCAACCTTAATGATTCTGTGATCCTTGTATCATCAGTAGGCAAGTGAGACCACATAACAAGTCTTAACAAAAGTCCATCTCCTTTAATATCTCATCCTTACCAGTGCTTGCAGCAGAGTAATATGAATAGAGGGAACTTGTAATAATGTTGCCACAAAATATTTTTCAGTTTCCAACCCTTTCTATCTCAATGGCTGATATCTTTGTATTTACATTCTTCATAGGTTTTTCTTCGGGTAATATGTATAGTGGTTCATTGAACACACATCAAATTTTAGCATACCAAATATCACACAGTGCAGAGTTACTATGCATAACCACTGCTTGTGTGAAGAATCAATATTTCTATGGTATAGAAGACCTGCTGAAACAACTCTTTTCCTGGCCTGTTCTACTTGGCTGTTCCATAAGTGGGAGCCATTCACAACTCCATCCAACATCCGGATTGTCCTTCTCTGAACCTTACCCAGTTCTCTTATATCTGTTCTGAGACAAGAAACAAAACCACAGACAAGATAGAAATGAACAGAGGATTCATACACTGAACATCTGAACCATCTCTCTGTCAGGACATTATCTCAGTCATTGCATTTCCAAAGCATGTGATACAATCAGGCTCTGATCTACCTTCTGACTACACATTATTGTAATATTAACAATAATGAACTACAACAAGGTTCTGATGATACAAAGTGCTGTGACACTGAATTTAGGTTAATAAACATCCACAAAAATGTTAGATAGACATAATATGAAAGGAACATCCATTGTAATTAATATACATTGCAACTGGTTGGGCCTTGTTTATGAATGCTGCTTTTATCATTTTCAAATGATTATTTTAAAAGAATTTCTACTACTAAAGGGAATATTTTTATTTGCTGTTCCTAGGTATAAAAGTGGCAGATGACTGACTCAGGACTGCAAACAAATTTTGCAGTTACCTCTCCAGTACAGGATCTGGTTATTCCTGAGTGCCCTCTACAGCAGTACAGCATAAATCACAACATGTCAGTTATCATGGATAATGTATTGAATCCAAGGTAAGCCTGAATGTTTTGTGGCTTGCAAGAGCACAAGAAATTATTTTGTATGTGCATGAGTGCACCTGGCTTCTCTTAGACATCACTGCACAAATTCCTAGTGAATTGGGTTGATAATAGGACACATATAATTGATACACAAAACCCAACAGTTCATTCATGAGTGTTCAGAAATGCTCTTGAATATAAAGTAAAATGCTTAGTGTGTTCAGGAATGTTAAAATTACCAAGCTATGAAAATCTGAAGCATACATATACTGATAAACATGGCAGCTATAATAAAACTGTAAGTGGCATATTGGAGAGGAAAAAGATGAAAACATTGAAAACTTTATACATTTCTGGCCAAGAACATTTCTGTCATTTTTAAGATTGCTAAAGAAGAAATGTAAACTGTATTTGCTCTATTTTAGCCAGCAAGAAATGCCACTTTTAAAACAGTGAATACATTACTGAAACAGCAAAAATCTCATTTAATTATTATCTGAGAGCATACAAAATTTGAAAAGTGTATCTCTTTCAGGTTTGACAGTCACAACTAGAGGGACTCTCCAACAATACATTGGTGGGACAATTATTCACACATCTCATGGCATAGCTGACATCTTTCCTTTTACTTTGGATAGTTACTGAAGTAACTTACTAAGCACAGTGGGTTGTTCTTCAACAGTGACAAGGTTATCACACAGCTGAAAGGGTTAATTCCAGTGGAAAAAAATGCCTGGAGAGGATATTTATTGTGCACTAACCAGTGATTTATTGTCTAGAGATGCTGGAGAAAACTTATCACTTAGGCAGCCAAGGGAGATCACTCATTGCCTTGTGAAGAAAAAAAGAAAGAAAAAAAAAAAAAAGCCTCATATTTTATAACAAATATCATAACGACTGTTCCATATTTTGTCACTGCATTATACACCAGGGAGCATTCTGCTCCAAGATATCAGATCTGTATCTTATGCTGTCTGTCCTTACTCAGCAGGCTGTATTCATCTACAAGAGCTTGTTCTTTCCACAACACAATTTTCAAGTCTTTCTTCAGGAGTTTGATGTCACCCATGAAGATCTGTTTCTACATGATAATGTGAGATTATTGAGCAAGGAGGGAGTGCTGAAATGTTCCTCTGTGTTGGAGCACATGCTGAGGTGTTCTTGTCTAAACAACAACATACATTCACAAAGTAAAGTGAATTATCCTAGTTCTACAGTCATAGAAGAAAGTCCAAATTTTGTGAAGTTCATGAGTTTCATGAGTGGTTTGAAAGAAAGCGTGGAAAAACTACATAGAATAGTCTTTCTTAAGTGGTGTGGTTTAACACCAGAAGGACGCTAAGCCCCACACAACCACTTGCTCACTCTGTCAAACAGCTTTCCCCCAGCTGTTATTGCTGAGCATGATGCCACACACTGTGGGATGTCCCTTTGGCTGGTCTGGATCAGCTCCTGGCTGTGTCACACACTGTGGGATGTCCCTTTGGCCGGTCTGGATCAGCTCCTGGCTGTGTCACACACTGTGGGATGTCCCTTTGGCTGGTCTGGATCAGCTCCTCGCTGTGTCCCCTCCCAGTTCCTTGTGCACCCCCAGGTACCTTGTTCGCAAGGCAGCACCAGAAGCTGAAGGTGCTCATTTCTGTGTGAGCACTGCTCTGCGACAACTAAACATCAGTGTGTTATCGGCATTATTGTCATCAAAAATCCAAAACACAGCATCATAGGAGCTGCTATGAAGGCAATTAACTCTATCTCACCTAAAACCAGGAAAAAGAGTGAGCAGAATAAAGATGGAACTAGCCAAAGACTCCCTTCCTCTTCACATATAAACTGAAAAATGCAATTTGTGTTTGTGTGTTCTTGATATTTTTTTGAGTTGCCTAATAACTGCAAGAACTCATTAAGGAACAAGTTTTCATGAGCTTTCTGCTAGTCCAGAATATCAATTTTCTTATGAGATCTCTGAATTCGGAAAGAAAAAAAATAAAAAAAAATACAAGCATTCAAACTTATGTTTAAAACACAAGAAAATGTTGAAATGAAATGTAACCCTAAGCTGGAGGAAAAAAAAAATAAAAAAAATAAAAAAAAATAAAGTAGGATTCTTAAATAAAAACTTAATAAATAAAAACTAAGATATAAAGTTGTATTCTTTCAGTTATTACTTGTATAGTTTTAATCCATGAGGGGAAAAAAATAAATTAAAAAAAAATAATAAAAAAGTAAATTCTATCATTTACAGTCACTAACGCCTTCTTCCCAGACACATAGTACAGCTAATTCAGTATACAATGAATCTCAGATACTCACAGAGTTCAGGTACAGCTCAAGTGTCCCTGAACTGGAATCTGGGACCATTCACTGCAATAATGAATTGCAATAATGAATGTAATATTAAAGGAAACATGTCCATGCACTCACAATTTGTCAGTTCATACCTTTGATTATTTTATCACATTATAACCTCATTCTTTTATTAGCACCAGGAAAGTAGGAAATTCAAAACTCTGTTGAAAGATGCTCTATTCTGACTACTCCATAGAGAATGAATATTGATAGATGTCTTATATGAACTAGCTTCTATTAAAAGCAAATTGAAATTAAAAGCAAATTTTATTGCTTTATTAGAAGCAATTTTCTTCTCACAATAGCTGCCATATCCCCTAGCAATTCAGTGCTGCACCCTCTTACAGGTATGTGAGTTAGTATGTCTTACTGAACACAGTCTATCAGGAAATAAACATTGTTCCACATAAAAGAGGTGAAAATTTATTACAGCTTTTCCATTCAGCAACACAGATTGTTAAATCTACTTGGCACAGCCAGAATGCAAATCACATGCTGCAACTCACCAAGATTAGTCCAAGTAGACATCTGGTAGATAGTTCTTTCTCAGTATCTAGACATTTCTTTATTCATTTATTTATTTATTTAACAACAACAAAATCTTTAAACATCTTTTAGGAAAAACTCTTGTGATATTTTGGATATTTTAAATGTATATTAGACTTTATATTTTTGCACACAACATGGAGGACAGTTGAATAATGAAGAAATTTACTTTCTTACCTAGACTTCCAGTGAAAACACTCAACAATAGACTTTAATTCTTATGCATGTGATTGGGAAGAAATCCATATGCAATTAAAGTTCATAGAGATTTTTTACTTTCTCCTAATTTTAAAGAGTGGATCAACCAGGAATCAGGAAGACTGTCTACTGCACATGAAATTGTAATTTTGAGGAGCCATATTACATAACCTGTGGCAAAAAGCAAGAAAGAAACTATTTTAAACAGTGTTTGTAACATACCAGGTCTAATAAAATGCACTTATCATGTGTCCATATTATGTGAATAATATTGATATAACAGTATTTGATTTTAGATTATGTAGTTATATATAAAGGTTCAAATTCACAGATAATATTCTCTAAGTCCCATCATGCAAGACATTGGACAAACTTCAAACAGGAGATTGACCAGGCCACAGAGAGCTTAGATTTTGATCAGACAAGACAGACAGTTGGAGAAAAGGAGATATGGTGTCTTCCTTGTTGCCATTGACTATAGCCGAAGTGGATCTAATAACACCTGGGATATCTGGAATGAGATATATCAACAGCTGTTATTCAATAGCTTTAGGTACATACATGCCAGTACTCAGGATCTTTTCTTTCCCCATTTTCCTTCTGCTATGGCATTTGCCATTTAATATAATGGAGAAGATTAAGACCTTTGCTAGTGTTACCAGCCTTTTTGCCTGCATTGTTTTAGTTTCTTTAAATGATGTTTAGAGTACAGGAAATATATTTAGCTTGAAAGCAAGAATCTTAGATAATATTTTCATAGGATATTTGAGATGGTAGGCAACAAGTTTTGCTATCTAATATCTATTTATCTAGTCTTTAATTGAATATACAAAGGTATTACCTCAACCCAGATGAAATACCTTGGAGTCACCATGAACCTTCAGAACCTTTTTTTTTTTTTTTTTTTTTACTCTCTCTAAGCAACAGAGTAAGCTATGCTAGCTAGACATCTCAGCACTTTTTACTTTCCATTCAGCCATGTCTTCAGTCACCATAGGACATAAGACCAAACTTGAAATTCAAAGCAGCACTGAAGCAAGAATTTTCAATATATGAAGAAGGCAATGGATGTGGGTCAGTAGGTACACCTAGAAGGTGTTGTGTAAATGCAAAATTATCTAATGAGCACAAGAGCATCATTTATGTATTTGCTTAAAACCTCTTCCTTAGACTTTTGCTTTCACTAGAAAGCACAAAAGCTATTACAAGCAGTCTTCAGCTGATCATCGGTATCTCTTCAATTTCTTATTTCCATACTTATTCTTTATGGAACATATCCTAAAATCATACTTTTTTTTTTTTCCCCTGTTTTTAATTTCAAAAATAAAGTAATTCTTCCTGCCTTCTATAATTGGATTATTTTAGCCATCCCATCTGAGAGATTTTATTTTCCAGAGAGTAAAGTGTTTAATTTACCCGTAGCACAATTTAATTTCTTATAAATCCTTGAGGATCTAGTGCTTTTATGAATCTTATCTAAAGAAGATACATCAATCAGTAAGGCATCACTAACTAGACTATGATATTTTTAAAAAATTATTAGCGGTCAGGGAAATCAAATGCTTTCTAACTATCTTTCTGAAAGCATCCCATCTTCTATTAGGAATATCATTAGGTTTATTAAATGGCTTCTCCAAACTTCTGACGTGAAGAATGTCCTTCATTAAGAAAGGGTTAGAGTATCCTTTATCACGGGAAGCACAGTCTTGCAGATGATATGATAAAAATTGCATGTGATCTGACCATGTTTAATGATCAAAACTTTCCTTGGTTTAAGGAAATGTCTTTTTTATAACTAAGGAATACTCAGTTCATAAGCAAACTTTAAGAGATTGATTCATTAGTTTTTCAAAGGAGTTACATTAGCATAAGACCAACACATAGAGATGGTGCTTCTACTCCCAGAATGGACACAACGTGGTAAACAAAATTAAGTCTTTAAGAAAATATACATTAAATTTCAGTAAAGCTAGGTTTTGACTGGTAGTGTTTCTTACAGAAGAGAGAAGTACAGCTTCTAATAAGGTTTATAGTGAAGTAGTTTTTCCAAGCTCTGGAAGAAAGTCTATTTCTGAATTATTATTTAGTAAATTCCATGTCTGTCCAATGACTTCTTAACATAAAAAGTATAGTCGTTTTAAAGAGTTTCTTGTCAGAATGTCCAAATACTTCACAGGTTCTAACCCAATATGGTTTGCTCTGCATCATACAGAGAGGTCCCACTCAGGCAGCAGGGAATTAAGGTCAATTTCCAAACTCAAGACAAACATTTATGTTATCAAACTAGCAACCTGTCCCTCAAAATCAGGCTCCTCCATGGAGATTTATCTCGGTAACTCTAGCAACTGCTGATTCAGATCTCTACATTTGAGACAGTCACTTTGTGCTCCTCCAGGAGAGGAAGAGAATTAAAATGCTTTAAAAACATGATTCACTTGAACCATTTTACACATTTTTGTTTGGGTAAGTGAAAACACATTCTAGAGTGCTCATTTTTTCTCCATTGACTGTAAAGTAGTTCTACCAATTTCAGTTCTTGCAAGCTGAATAAACACCTAAAAACAGAAGCCTACATTTTCCCATGAGATTTACACAAAGAGCATAATATTTTTTCATTCTCATACAGTGTTTGTTTGGTAGCAGGGCAGGTTTGTAATGCCATTTGCATAAATTCATCTCACATTCTCACTGGTAGACTTGTAATTTACAGAATTGTGTTAGGAAATTCTCAGCAGACAAAACCAGGAAAAGACTAAAAAAAAAAAAAAAAAAAAAAAAAAAAAGGTTTCTACACCAGAAATTCATATCACAAGTTTTACATTTCCAGTAATGTCACAGGAAGTGGGAAAGGAACAGCAGGAAGACAAATACAAAATTCCTATTTACCTTAATGTAGTTAACTAATTATCCAGGATATTTAAGGCATTTTCCATGTAAATATGGATATTAAATAAATAGATACAGCAGATGAAATGCATGAATTAGAGATATATCTAAGTGTCAATTGTTTGCATCTGCCAAAAATAAAGAATCTTTTTCATTACATCATTAAAGAAGAATGAGGTCTCTATTCGATAGGCCCTGGGTTTTCTCACAGAGACCAGGTAGTCACAAAGAAAGATGCTGTTTCTCTGTATTAAGTGGTCTTTTCATTTAGCCCATAGTGTCTCACATCAAACCATATATTTTAAATGAATTCATTGTCTCTGACTTTGATTTCTGCATGTTGAAGTTTTGTTTTAATTTTTCTTTTCCCTGGAACACAAAATTTGCTATTCTTCCAGCAGTTAACAAGAAACAGCTTTGAAACAATTGCATAACAAAGCCAGACTACTGAAAAGAAGCATCTTAAATGCAAAAGTTCTGCAAAGATGGATCTCTGATAATGGAAACAAGCACTGCAAGTGATTAAAAGCTGAAAGCATCTGGGAAAAAGCAAATTAACTGAGCTTCTGGAGTGAACAGACGTGATCTTTAGAGTTTAGAAATATGATTTCCCCCTTCTCATTCCCTAATGAAACACAGAGGCAGGACTCTATAGCCTAATTTCCTTCACATCTTTCATTCTGAGGTACAGTTGCTTCTCTGTGGGTTTATATCGAAGTTATCCAAAACTTTATCCAGAAAAAAATAATAGCAGCTCCCCAGTGCCTATGGAAAGGTAGTTAACAAGACAGATCCAAGCTCTTCACCATCATGTACGCTGGGAAGATGGGAGGATGAGACAATTCGCATAAGTTGAAACAAGAGAGGTTCAGGCTGGATATAAGGAAAATCTTTTCATTCTGAGGATAGTGAGGCAGAACAGGTAGTCCAGAAAGGTTGTGTAATCTCCATCACTGCAGATTTTCAAGACCAGAATACATAAAACACTGAGCTACCTGATCTGATATGACCTCTGACCCTGCTTGGAAAAGGAGGTTGGACTAGAGACCTCTTGAGACCTCTTCCAACATGAGCTTTCCTGTGATTCTAAATCCCTGGAAGGAAAAACAAGATTTAACTTCTGAATCTGAGGTGTCAGCAAAGAATTTCTCCCTCAATTTGTTCTTTACTACATTTGGAAGTAGGTCTTAGTTGACATTCATTCTGAGTAGCAACATTACATCAAAGAAATACATTTGTCATATTCCAGCCTTAGCAGAAACAGCCTTCAAGACCTGAAATGTAGTTAGTTATCAATACCAATAATAAGAATGAAAATACTTCAATAAAAAGTTATAGAATAACCCTTATAGCAGGGATAATTTTTATAACAGTGCTTTAGAACTTGCTTGCAAACACTGTAATTTATGATCTATGATCTCTTCTGTGATCTGTCCTGACCACTATACACAATACCTGTTTTCTAGGGTAGGATCAGCTTACTAAATGTAAATGTCTAATAGTGAGATAATCATCTGTCTGCTTTTATGAAAGAGAAGCCAGCACCTTTAGCTTACAAGTCTTCATATCCCATGTCTGAAATAAATCAATACACTCACACTCCAAAATTGACTTTTTTTTTTTTTTTTCTATAGTGACTGTAAAAGGAATTTATTTGATGTCAGATGAACAGAGTCTTCTTTGGGGTATCCTTTCCAGTTTCTGGCATTTAGACCTCCATCTCCATGTGTGAACATGAAATAGGTAATTCTTTACCCAGAAAAAGTTTGAAATGGAGTTTAATGACAAGACAGGATAGTCTATGTACAGGGGCACAGGACATGTCCAGATACAAGTACTGACCAGTGCTGCTTACAGACAATCAACCATTTTTACACCTGTAACCATCAGTTTTCAGACCATTGTTCCTCCCCACACCACCTTGAGCCTTCCCTTTTGCAACTTTTGGTTCATTCCCCAAGTACACCATAGCAAGTTGTACAATCCTGAAATGCTCTTCCCTGCACCCCATCATGCAATCCACCCCCACAGGCCACCCCTGCCTGGTCTGTAGGGTGCTCTCCCATTGATCCATGGAGATGAATGTCACTTCTAGCCTGTGGGGCTGAGGCTTCCCTGGTACAGCCATGGCAGTGGCTGTGTTTCTGAGGGGGTTACTGGAGCTCCCCCTGTTACCCTTGGTCCTCTGTGCTCCTTCAGGTGTGTGGAGATGTGCCTTTTTTCTAGTAACTTGAAAATATACTTTTGCAAGGGAGTGCTAGAAGTGCACAATTTATTATCTAAACTTTTGCAGGCTTTTCCCAAATAACACACAAAATCTAAGGGCTGAATCCCAAGTTAATACAAATCAGAGCAGCTCTCATCTGGCCTTTAATGATTTCAACATATCATCACTTTAAATATGCCTTTTTCTTCAGCTTTGCCACACTATGAAAATTTCATTTTATATTCCATTTTTCAGGCATTAGACATGGCTACATGGCAATAATGTCAATATATATAAAACTATATGAGATTTGCTTCTTTTCAACTCACTTGTTAAAAACTTTCTGGAATACTGCAAGGCAAAGCATGAATATCAGGTTAGATATGTTATGTTGGCAAGTGACATCCATAAAATCTTAGGTAGGTTTTAAAATATTTTTCCTCAATATTTCACAATAAAGAATACTCTTTGTTTCATATTCCCATGAGGTCATTGTAAAAAAAAAAATGTAGAGAAAGAGAGAGAGAGAAAGATGTGATTTTTATGAAAAGAAGATAAAATGTGTCTGGGAAGCTTTAAACTTTACTATTTTTTGGCAAGTTTTCCCTTTTCTATTTTTCCTTCCATTTACAAAAAGTTCAATACATCATTTCTGAAGATGACACTTCTTTTTTTCCCCACCAAACAAAACTAGAAAACTCCAAGCGCCTAGATCATAAATTTATTTTTTTCATCTTGAACTCCACTTGAAACTTTGTTGTCTGACAGTTGCGTCTCCCTCATTACCAATGATTTTGCAGTATCGTTTTACAGCTGACTTTGTTCTGACACATAAGATCAGAAAGCCTGAGCCTAAATGCCTAAGTCATAAATTTTAACTGTCCTTCAGTTCAAATGCTTCCTGAAGACTGTTCTCCATTTGGTGATTTGTAGATGTCGTGTTTTTTTTTTTTTCCCCACTGTTATTACATTGCCCTCTAGAAATGCTGACAAAGATTGGCTGCCTGAGTTCACCCTGTGTCAGCTTTTCATACTCTTCCAACTTGAAATGTTTCTATTGTCATTATCAAGAAAGATTCAACATATGTAGATGCATATTCTACACACTATTATGCTTCCAGCAGGCAATCACTTCTTTTGTCATGCTGTCAGATTTCTCAAGGCTACTAGGTGGTACTTCCCTACCTCTCTTTGTGCGGGGGACCCAACTCACCATGTGTACAATAGAGGAAATGCTGTAGGAAATGCAGTTACTTGGGTGTCAGCAGGCAGCTGTTGACCTCTGGACTGTGCACAGGGCAGGGAGAAGGGCTTCCCAAACCGTAGTTTCATGGTTGCTGAAGATCAATGACACATTTTATAAAATGGTGTTGTTAATGAGTATGCTGCGTAAATTCCTGTGTTGGGTTTACATGGCAAAGCTTTAGCAGGGGCTGTGAGGGTTTGGGGTGCTGCAGGAATGGTTTCTGTTAAAAGAGCCCAGAAGAAGCACAATCTCCATTTCTTCAGTCAGTTACTGAAACACTACCCGTAGGGCATGACTGCAAAAACCACCCTTATAAAATACTTTCAAATTTTCTAATCGCACCAATAGCATCTTCTCAGATTTGTCTAGGATCATGCTGTAGAGTACATGCTAAGATATTTGTGGAGAGTAAAAGAATATGCCAAAAGATAGTCTGAGCTTTCTGCTCTGCCCAAAACAAGCCAACTGTATGAACAGTATATGGGGCTACTGTGGTGAACCTATGCCTGTTAGGGGATCTACGGCAAAAGGATGCTGCTTTTCACTGAGTAGTCTTACAGGTACCTACTATGCTATGGATCAATGCCTGAAATCATTATATTTCTGGGAGGAAATCAAAGTTAGTCCAATATTCAAGCATGTTATGGTTTGGAACCCAATACTGTTCAAGATAAGTGTTTGTGAAGATGAATCATAGCTCAAAGGGGTATTTAGGTACCAAATCCATCCCTTTCTTTTGTCTCCCTTATAACAGAAGCATGATGTGAAATAAAGGCCAGACTTGCCATCTAGTACTCTGAAATTTCTCTTTTACTTAGGAGTGTTCAGAACTGCAGAAATATTGCTGACACCTGTGGATCTTTACTTATGTTTACAAAAGTTTACATATGCTGCTTGTGGTGGAAAGTGCAGTCTTCTGTATTCTTGATTTGGTTGTATGATTAATTTATCAGAAAAATGTGGAAATACATGAAACAATAAATGTAACAATCAGAGATAAGCTAGGGATAGGAGGAGAGAACCAGATACATGTATGGGAATGATGGGGATAATTAGGATAATTTGAGAAAGGAGTGATTAGACAATGAAAAGATTCATGGGAAAAAAAGAAAAAAAAAGCAAGAACAGTAAAGGTCAACTGTATATAAACAAAGATTAAGGGCCATAGGAGAAAATAAGATGAGATGAAAATAAGTCCTTAACTTTGTAAAATGAATTTAAAGGAGAAACAGAAGAAGATGCAAGCAAAGAGAAATGAATGCTGAAGCCATAGCTTGAATATTGCAATGTATCCTCTTTTGTGAAATACTTTTTGAAAACTGAGGAAATGGAAGCTGTGGACAGCAGAAATGGTCTCCCAGTTGACTGGTAGGAGTAGTGTTAATATGAATATTATAACTATTTGTGATGTGGTAGCAGGCAAGAGCATCACTGCGAGTCAGTGACTATCTGATGCTATGAATAATGCAGATAAAGTAACAAATCAGGCACTACTGCCATAGATCGCTCCAGGCTGGCCCAGATACAGCAGACACCAAGACAACATAACAAATAAAGCTAGTAAAATTGAGCAGGAAAGCAGCAGTCACAGCTACTTATGGGTCTGGTGACTCAGAAGGAAATTCTGTTCACTCTAGGAAAACTTTCACAAGGAGGTGTATAAATGGATGTTGTGTTTACTTATCCTTATTACTTCTTGAATCCTACCAGACTAGCTCCCCTTTTCCTACCTTTTTTAGAGCTAAAGACCATCTGTAAACTAATGGCAGTGTTTCTAATTAACCTAACAATTTCTTACCTACAACTGAAAATAGTAAGAACTTTTAAGGACTAACAACCCAGATGATTTCCAAAGCAGGCCCTGCTCTGCCATCTCTGGCAGATGAATTTCTCTACCCATTTAAGCTTTTACTATGCTGCAAGCTACATTTCGTTTCCACAGGAAACAAGGAAATTTATAGGGAAAAAAAAAAAAAAAAAAAAAAAAAAGATAAATATAATTTATTTTCAATTTCAAATGCAATAATGGAAAGCATAGAGACAAAAATGATCTGCTTTGAACACCACAAAAAAATATCCACACACATTATTAACCATTAAATGCAATAAACTAAAATCAGGACAGTACTTTACAGCAGGGAGATACTGCTTCCATTGCCATGGATTGTACCATTAATTCTTACTACAGCTTATCATATTGCCTCTGACCAGCTGATCCTGTGCTTGAGTTTGTAGCCTGACACATTAACCTTAAACCTCATTTTACCTCTGAGAATATTCTTCATTTCCTTTTAAAAGTATGGAAACTTTTAAGGACACGTGGTCTCATAATCTTACTTTCTTTCCTTTTTAAAGACAGATGCATGAAAACTGTTTTCAGGATGGAAACTAAGATACCTTTTTCACTTTTGATTTGGTATTACACAAAGCTTGTGGAGATCAATGGCTTTTCTCCAGGAAAGTGCATTAAGGCAGATTCTCAGCTGATGAAAAGTGACAATCTGAATGTCAAGGTTTACCACTTGTAGAGATGGTCATGTAGCTTTCATTGCTATTAAATATGCTATTTAATAATAATTAAAAAAAAAAAAAAGAAAAAAAAAAAAGGAAGTAAGCACCCAGCCATCTAAATATTTACAAGCTGTTTATCACCATGAACCTGAAACAACTGACTGCCTCATTTACAAATTCAGAAACACAAGTCTGCTGTCTCCCAAGACCTGAAGCACTGCTTTCAGGTGTCTCTTAGGTATCACACAGTGCCCTGTCCTTATACAAAATGTATACAGGTCTAATCTCCTGAAATTGACAATTCGAGCAATCCGGTAGGTTACCAGAATATGTTGTGGCATAAATAGACATGTAAATTAGGTATGAAGCCACATGACAGAAAGGGTCCTGTTATGAATGAAATGGCATATGTTTCACCTTTAATATTTCTTTTAAATAGATGTCCAGAACTGAAAATAAATAAATAAATAAATAAATAAATAAAAATAAAAAACTTGCTTCCCTTTTCCTATCATGACTTATGTGGGTGTCGCAATTAAATGTCTTATAAAATAAGAGTTTTCTTTATTACTCAAGAGGCAGAAAACATGAGATGTGTTCTTTATTAAACTGACTAAAAACTTACGTTATTAAAGGCAGAAATTCAGTGCTATCAGAAAAACGTGTCTAGGTTTTCAATTATAGTGGCACTCCTTTGTGAAACTTTGTGAAACTACATCTACATTACATAAGGTTTCCTAAACTCAAGATGTAAGTTGTAGGAAGATATAACCTGATGTATTCTGTTTACACCATAGGAGACAAATAGAACATCACAGTAAAATGTGGACAGTGGTATTTTTCCTTATACAATAACTCCTTCTAATTTTAACATCAGTTTTAGAGTATGTTGACACCTTCCAAAAAATTCAGGTAACCAGGGTCTGCCCTCATTTGTGTGTGCGCTTTGGAAGCATGCACTGAAGTAAGAAGGATGCCATCTCCTATAAGGAAGAAATCATCTGATTCATTCAGTGAACCAGTTCCTTACTTAGAAGAAAGCTTTATGTTCAAGTACTGATGTCTTTTATCAAAGTATATTCCCCTGGAAGTCAAGGGAAATTCTGTCAGATGAAGGACATCAGAGACTAAAAAACAAACCAAAACAAAACAAAAACCTGTGGTTCTGACTCCTAATGCTCACAATGTGATTTATTCACTTTTTTAACCAAATGATGCACTTTATGGATTCTTTGATTCAATACTGCATGCATCTTATTCCAGTTATTTTAAGAAGTGATCTGTGAAATGTTAGTGTGATGAACCTAAATTGCAAAAACACACTGGCTGTCTGCCAAGAATTTGAAGAGAGGTACTCATTTTCAGAACTGTTTGACAGCTACTAGATTTCTTTAGAGTATCCCTGAAGGACCATGTGTGCCCTGGCTTAAACACTGGGAAGGACTGAAATGGAGCTAAAAGGCAAAAGGTTCACTCTCATCAGAGGATGCTCTAACATGAGAAAAATGTCCAAAGGTCCCTGGGTGACTGAGGACATGTTTGAGAATTGTTTCCTTACATCTTAAACATGTGCTGTTTTAATCAGATCTTTTCTTCTCAGAGGGGTTCTATTCAGTAGAAATACAAAGATTATAGGAAGAAATATATCCAGTTACTTTAGAGTTTTCCCTAGTTTCCATCAGACCACATTTGGAAAGTCATAAAATATCACATTCTGTGCATTTTCCTTTGTGTATGATATGCCCCGGCCTAGCTGGCAGGGGCCTGAATATTCAGAGGTCCCATTGGAAGTCCTGTGAATCACTAGTGAACTGGGAATCTCAGATTCTTTTTTTTTTTTTTTTTTTTTTTTTAATTTCACCACTTTAGAGTAATTTCTCTTACTAGAAATACTATTTTATATCTACCTACTTCAAAATATCTTACTCTTTCCTCTGGAGTATCTACAACTACTTGAAGTATTGGCTAGTGTTGGAGAAAGTTTTCTAGAGTGAGTTGTCTATGGGTCTTATCCAGTTTGGCAGTTTCTGTGAACCTAGCAAAGAAATAAGGATATATTTGAAAATTTGGAACTTTGTTCTTCTCATAACAGACTGTAGCTTTTTTAACTGAAGACAAGTATTGTAAGAGCACTTCATTCACTAACAGTAATCAAGCTTTTAGACTGCTACATGCAACTTCACATTCTTGATTTGTTGTTACTGTTGATGTTGTTGATCTTGGTTTTGTGTTTTTCTTTGTTTGCTTCCTTGCTTTTTTTTTTAATCAATATTTAGGAAAGTTTAAAATTCATAAGATCTGATTTTTACTGAAAGAAAGAGAAAAAAAAAAAAAAAGTTTAAAAGTTGTATTAAAACCTCAGCTTCCTCTTTTGAGTAGTTAAGAATGCTGAAAAAGTGCTCTTTCGAAAGGCTTGCAAGGCACTGACTGTATATAAAAAAAAATGTTACATAATTCAAGCATAATTTTCCTATGATTCTTTTTAAGACTTAAAAAGAGAACATCTTATATAACATATATATCTGCAGAAGTAGATTTTCATCAATTTTCTTTTCTCATAGGCTGCTTGGAGGAAGCTTGCCATCATAGTTAACTACTGAAAAGTGGAACACCAGATGATTAAAATACATTTCTTTCTTCCTTTAAAAAATATATCTCCCTGGAGGCTAAACAGAATGCAATATGTATATACAGATTTTTTTCTGCAGATCATGTTAGCTATGTATGTATAGTTTTCATGTGATTGATCTACCCAGGAAGAACATTCTGGTCAGAGGTATGTGGTAAAGAACATCCTCAGAAATAATAATCTATCAAGCATGAATCATTTTACTTATTTTCTAAGTGACATTAATGAAGATTGTCTTGCTATTCCATAAATTAAAATATTTTAATTTTTAAATCTCCTCACTACCTCCTCTGGATTGGAAAGCTGATGATAACCTAGACAGTCATTTCTTAATAAAATTTAAAAATCATGCAGCAATAGCTTCTATTCCATCTTAAAACAGGACAAACACAGATGAAGTAAACTACGCAAAGTATGTAATTCTTAAAAACTGAACATTTATTTCCACAAGAGGTTAATGGACAACTAAGGATACAGAATTGCAGTTCTACTTTGGTAAAAGAAATCTTTTGCCTTATAGCAAATAAAGTAGCTTAGATTCATTTTTATTATTTTCTTCTGCATTTTTACTGATTTGTACTGAATTTGCACTTAGGAAACTCAGAAACTTAGACTTGTTTTACTAGATATTTTATAAAGACAATGAAAGATAGCTTGTATTCACAAATGCTTTTAGTATTGTATTCATAAATGCTTTTAATAAGCATTTTTATACATTTTCATGTTTTTATTGTTCCATATGCAATTTATTTCTCATTATATTTGTTGTTTTTATTCATCAAATTATTGAGGGAAGTTTGATTACTTGTTGAAAAAACTTCCTAGAAAAACAAAAATGATGAACTTGTTTCCAGTTAGTGGCCTTTTAAACAGACGTACATTTCTTATTTTATTTAACTTCAAATGCTGTCAAAATACAATATTACAAAAATAATGAACATTTAACAAACAATGTATACTTATGTACTGTTTTCAATATTAAAATAAATTTCTTCCTCTTAAAAAAATAAAAACAACTAATTAATTAGCTATTTCTTTTTATTTATTTTAAAATACCATAAAATTTCAAACCCCAAAATATTTTTAAAATTAAAAACACATTTTATTGTAACATTCTAGAAAGCATAAACTCTTTTTGTCACCCTTAATATGAAAATTTGTCATCCAGCTCAGACAAGCAAGTTTGTTTGGAGCATAAATAATGAATTGGAAGAGACAATGACCTGGAATATAAAGTAGCCAACAGGAATGGATTCACATCTGGCTCTTTCATGTAACTGGACAACCTTGCTTAACACCATTCTTCCACCTTCCTCTGTCTGCAAAGAATATCTGCAATTATGCCAACACTGTTTTAATGTGCCTTCCAATTATCATGTGATATGTGATCTACAAAGTTTACAGTTTGAGGTTGTCTTCCTTCAGGTCTAATTCTGATGATGTTGTAAACACATGACCCTCCTGAAGTCATTCATGTTAACTTGTAGAGGTATTTGTGCAATATTCAGGAGAGGGATGAAAATCTGTTCCATAGCAACACTAAGTAGTAAATTACATAGGCATAACGTTGCTTTCCTACAATTATATACAGCTTTCTACAATATACATACAATGGTTCTTTGGAACATTAAAAGAGACATTGAAATTCTTCTCAAGTTACCACAGAGAGTTTTATCCAGTTTTATCTGCTACATCTTCATGAGAAAATTTAAATAAAATGGCTGACTAGAATAACAAATTTCTTTGAATACATTGACATTTCATAAATGTGACCTATGTTAAAATCAAGACAGTGGCCAGAGAACTGAGATGACATTAGAAATTGTAGTCTTTGTTCTATAAATAGAGAGACAGAAGACATGTTAAAAAACCTGCTTTTAATTAGCACCAGTTAAATATCAACTTTTTTAAAGCTTGGTGACATTAAACAAAAAATTATGCTTGGTCTTCTTCTAAGGCAAATGAAAAAATAAAAACATTTACTACTGTGATACAGTAAGGGAGACGAAGTGTAGGGAAAACTTAACAGGTCTGCAGGAGGTCTTAGAACAAGTGATTATAAAAAATGCACTAAACTCCCAGTAGTTCAGGAAGAAGGACGTATTTAGAGTAGCAGATGAGTAACCATCTATATTTTACTTGGAAAACTATTTCAATAGCTTTCAAAACCATGGCCAAAATACAAGAAAATAAGAAGGATGATACTGAGCAGGCACTAGCAGCTTAATTAATGTAAGTTATGAAGAAGGGAGAAAAACTGCTCTTTTCAGGAAAAAAAAAAAAAAAAAAAAAAAAAGCGTGGATAATTTGAGAGTCTGAGATACCAACATTACTATTACAAGCAACTAATAGATTACTGCCATCTACAGAGTTAATCTCACAGATCCACACTCATGAGGAAGTTTTATGTAGATAGTGTCATGGGGGTACTGTGCAGGTCAGATCTCGTCCCCTCTAATACCAGAGGGAATCTTAACCGCTGACTTTAACAAATGCAAGAACATTATGCCAAATTTATGACCCATTAGTCTGACCCTGCACAAGAGAGTTAACCTGCCATATTACTACTTTCTCTATGCCAGAGATCATTGTAGAAACTACTTTTCATGTTTATATATATATTTATTATAATTTGAAAAGGAAGAGTTTTAAAGAAAGAGTCTTAACTTTCACTTTTAAATAGAAAATATTCAGGGAATTACACATTTTAAATAATAATAATAATAATCTACCAGAAATATCCCCATACCAACAATGAAGTCTGTCTGAATTTTCAGAGAACCTGAAACAACACCTCTGTTCACTGTGTATTTGTGAAAAGTAGTAGTGAAAGTAACATCAATGTTATCATTGTTACAGCCCATTAAAGTATGCAAGGAAGGACTTAAATGATCCAAATTAGCATAAGTATTATTTTAGGCAAAATTGTTTGGGCAAGAGGAAACAAAAACTACCTTTTTTACACTTAACAAAGAAATAACATTGGCTAACAAAACCCATGAAGACAAGGACTGAAGACAGAAAGACAGCACAACCATTTTCACTTTCCACAAACAGGCATATTCACATATTTGGTAATATGATTCCAATCAATATTGAATGCCTACAGTCTATTTCCCCAGATACTTGTTGTGTATTGGAATACATGGCACAGAAATGTAACCATGTTTGGAAGGGAGCTGTCCTGATACAATTACTAAGCACAATGGAATTTTCTTCTCAGAAGTGGAGGTGTAGAATATATTTGCTGCCAACTACAACCTTTGACTAAATCAAGGTTGGGAAATGTGCCATATAGCTTCCAAAGCAGACATTTAGTTAGGATATTGGATCTGATGTTGCTGGAAAGCACTTTGTCAGTTTAAGTTGCAGAGAAAGCATTCTTGTATTGTTCCCTTTTGCCAGAAAAGAATGTACTTCTATGCAAAACAAAGGCAGAAGTGGCTGCCAGTTCAATCAAGGGGTACTGAGCTTCACAGTGGCATCTGACAACACAGCAGAGCTGCATGCCCCTCTGAGCTGAGCAGTAGAAAAGGCAGGGAGATGAAAGGCTACAATCCCCTTAATTTCCAGTTGTGTATCTGCATGCACAACTTTGCATAACCAAACCCAACAATAATAACATTACTTCCCAAGAGAGAGCAATTATTTTCACACTAAGGAAAAAACAGGATGAAAATGATATGTATACCAGCACCATCTAGTGATGTCTGCCAACACATTGGTTCCTTGATATTTGGGACCCAGAAGAAAGCTCCTAGCTGTATGTACACCTGCACCAGTATATCAATGAACACCATCAGATTATCTTGAGACGACTTTGAGTTGTGCATTATAATCTAATTTTTATACACTACAAATATGAATGTTTTCAATGATCTTTTATCAGAATGCAAGCAAAAATATCTGATCTTACTGAAACATATGTGACTGACAGGTTGATTGTACAACATTAAATGGTATAGCATTGTTCTCTCTCAATAATTTAAAAGCGTTGGCTGTGTATCTCTGAGGATTTTGCCTAGAAGCAAGTTGTTGAAACATTTATTCATGTGTTATTAATTAGTAAAAGCCTGATGATGACATTGAAAGATGTTTCAGGTTTATGAAGACCTTGAGCATTCACACTGATCAATAATGAAATTTTGGAGTTTTATTTTGATTCACCTGAGGTTTCTGTTACAAACACACAGCTGTGATATTAAATGAAGCAACCTTCATTTATTTTTATTCAACACTGACATTACAAGAAAATAATAGACAACCCCCATTTGCTTGGGACAGAAATATATAAAGTATTTAAAAACATTACCTCTTAATAAGCAAAAGCACTCTATTTCATATTTCAGAAGGCTCAGTGGACATAATGCCAACAGAAGAGGGGCAATTTGTAGATCAGAACTGATACATCAAAACAAATATTGCAAACACGAATCTTCTGAAGACTTAGGAATGCCAGCCTGGTAGAGACAAAGATTCAAATACAAGAACTTTTCTTCATGTGTGAAAGAATGTAGCAAGTGAAGAACATTGCCATAACAGATGAAATACAAAGCATTTTGTGATAGCATGATGAAGAAGTAGCTAGCCCAAACACAAGACTTAACAAGGCTACAGCAACACAGAAGATAAAATAACAATAATTTTTAAACCAACATGGGGCCAAATCCTATTTTATTTTAGACTGCACTCATTGCAACATAGATTGAAGAGATCAATTAACTATTAGTGGGCCTGGAACAAGGGTAAAGCAAGCTCACATCCAACCACAAGGTAAGTCATTCTAGTCAGCTCAGATGACAGGTGAGACATCTAGACTGATGAGTGGGTTCAACGCACACAAATCCATTGTCCCCAGTGGGATGCATCCATGTGTGCTGAGGGAGTTAGCGGAGGTAATCGCTGTACCGCTCTCTATCATCTTTGAAAGGTCTTGGAAAACAGGATAGCTGCCTGAAGACTGGAGGACAGCCAATGTCACTCCGGTCTTCAAGAAGGGCAAAAAGGAGGTTCTGGGAAACTACAGGCCAGTCATTCTCACCTCTGTCCTGGAAAGGTGTTGGAACAGCTTGTTCTGGATGCCATCTCTAAGCAATTGGAAGAGAAGAAGGTTATGGGGAGTAGTCAGCATGGATTCACTAAGGGGAAGTCATGATTGACCAGCCTCATTCCCTACTATGATGGCATCACCAGCTGTGTAGATCAGGGGAGAGCAGTGGATGTCATCTACCTTGGCTTTAGCAAGCCTTTCAATACTGTCTCCCATGACATCCTGCTAGCAAAGCTGAGAAAGTGTGGGATAGAGGAGTGGACAGTAAGGTGGGCTGAGAACTGGCTGACTAGCCGAGCTCAGAGGGTGGTGATCGGCAGCACAGAGTCTGGCTGGAGACCTGTGACTAGCTGTGTTCCCCGGGGTCAGTGCTGGGTCCAGTCTTGTTCAACATCTTCATCAACGACCTTGATGAGGGAATAGTGTCCACCCTCAGCAAGCACGCCAATGACACAAAGCTGGGAGGAGTGGCTGACATGCCAGAAGGCTGTGCTGCCATTCAGTGAGACCTGGACAGGCTGGAGAGATGGGCAGCAAGAAACCAAATGAGGTTTAATAAGAGCAAGTGTAGAGTCCTGCACCTGGGAAGGAACAACTGGACGTATCAGTAAAGGCTGGTGGATGACCTTCTGGAGAGGGACCTGGGGGTTCTGGTGAATGACAGGTGGACCATGAGCCAGCAGTGAGCCCTGGTGACGAAGAGGGCCAATGGGATCCTGACGTGCATAAAAAAGGAGTGTGGCCAGCAGGTCAAGGGAGGTGATCCTCCCCCTCTGCTCTGTGCTGGTCAGGCCTCACTTGGAGTACTGTGTCCAATTCTGGGTTCCTCGGTACAAAAAAGACAGGGATCTCCTGGAAAGAGTCCAGTGGAGGGCCACAAAAATGATAAGGGGCCTGGAGCATCTTCCCTATGAGGAAAGACTGAGAGACCTGGGTCTATTCGGCCTTGAGAAGAGAAGACTGAGTGGGGATTTTATCAATGTCTACAGATATCTCAAGTGTGGGAGACAGAGGAATTTGGCCAACATCTTTTCAGTGGTTTGTGGGAATAGGACAAGGGGCAATGGTCAAAAAATGGAGCACAGGAAGTTCCACACCAACATGCAAAAGAACTTCTTCACTGTAAGGGTGATGGAGCACTGGAACAGGCTGGTTCCACTAGCTGGTTGCTTGGTGCATTGGTTAGGTTCCTAGCATGTGTAATTTTAGCATATCAGTCTTACATCACAAGAATCTTTCCAGATGTTGCAAGATATCCAGCACATGATTTATATGAAGAAATTAAAAAAAAAAAAAAAAAAAAAAGACAGGAACAGCAGATACTTTCCCATGTAAAGTAGTATCCGTTAATCATCTCTTCTTTTTATCTCTTCCTTAATGTTCTACTTAACGTATGAGTGCCTGGCTTCAGTTGCATGAACTATGGGCACTGATGACACTGATACAGATACACCAAATAAAGCATGTAGCATACATGAAATGACAAGGTGGAGCTATTGCTATTTATTTTTCAAAGAGTACCTAAGAAGTAAGGTGAGAGTAGTGACCCCAGATAGCAGTATCCTGAATGGTTCTTTTTTTCAAAATGAGTATGAGGAGACATAAGAGCATAAGGAGCAATAACTTTTAGGATATTTTTTGCACATTACAGTTTGAAACCACCATTAAAACCTCAGTGACTGTTGAGCTGCCCCATAGCATTTCCTTTGTTAAGGGTGATTCACCATCACAGCCTTTTCTTTGCACTGCATTGTTCTACAGCAATCCACCTGGTTAGTTAAGGAGATAAAAACTATCCATTTGCCACCTAAGTAACTATTCAAACCACCACAATTTAAATGCCAAAGTTATCCTGCTGAGATCTCTAGCTCCCTGTACAATCAATGCTGAGAGTTACATTCCTTTGGAGGACAATTCAGGGCATGTAAATTAACTAGCTATGATAGGAACCTAAATGTAGATGAAGATGAATGTCTATCTCTGTTAACAGCTGCTACTGGAAAACACTGAATCCATCTGAAAGGTAACTCTTACTCTTTAAATAAAATCGCTATAAAGCACAAACTCGAGACCAGTCTTTGAAGGAAAAGGGCAGTGCTATAGGAAGTTGAAAGGTACACCTTTTCATTGCATTTATGTTCATATAAATAGCCATGTACCCATGGCTCCCTTGGCTGTCCTGAGGAATACCAAAGAACAAGGTTGTATCCCATTGCTCACCCTAGCCAGGTTTGAGGTTTCTTTGTTCTCCCAAAGTAAGGAGTGGACAAGGAAGGCAAATTATGAGATACCCTTATTTTTCTCTTCTATGCAGTGAGCATGATCTTTTATTATTATTATTTTTATTCAGAAGGGAAGAGTTGAATTTCACCCTTGTGGTTGTGTCAAGTTGTCTCTTCCAAGACACCTGCATGAAATGGGAAGCAAATGGTTTTGGTTGGTGTGGGGCTGGAGACGGTGAAATGTCACTACTATTGACTAATATTATTTGCTATGCATCTATACATTTTGGTGATAGGATAAGTGGGTAGGTGGACATATGGTCTAATCCTGTAGACCTATCCTCAGCATCACGTTGTCGGTAGTCTTTCTCTCTGAGCCTCTTGCCCTTTTGTACTGCATGAGGGTCAAATAATTGCTTTTCTACCTATATGTTCATGTACAGGCTTTTTCAACAGCAAAGAGGAGAGGAGAGCCTTTGGGATTTAAAACTTTTTTTTTTTTCATTCTTTCTCTGAAAGTAACTTGAAAACAGATGGGATCATAAAGATAAAAGTAGGCCCGTTAAGTACCAGCAGAGATGCTATTAGTATGCTAATGGACAGATGTTTTCTTAAAAAGGAGATAAAAGATATAAAAGGTGTCAGGAAAATAAATAGACACTTTTTTTTTTTTTTTTTTCCGTGTAAAACCCAGCACTGAAATGACCAATGGGATAAAGTAAATCAGCAAGGGAAGAAGTTTATAAACTCATTTTAGAAGGGTTGACAATGCTGACTCAGGGATAAAAATAATAATAATAATAAAATGTTGTTATTAAAAGTTTCTTTAATAGTCCTATATATACTGGTGTCTCTGAGTGAAGAAGAGATGTTAGCTAGATAATGACTTTTCTCAATATAACTACACTCAAAAATTACAGCCAGTAAAGTATTTCCCAAAAAATAAAGTGCCACAATACTTCATGTATGTTCAATCAGTAGAAAACAAATGTGATCCCTAATATCTTAAAGCAGCTTCTTAAGTTACAAGTAAAAGTCAAATATGCCTTTATAACAGACATCCCTTAAAACCAATCATGCATTTATTTCTTTTAATCTAGATATATGTCAAAAAGCCATTACCATGTCCATCTCTCAAGTCCTGAAATGCTGCCTGATCTTTTTTGTTTGTCTTTAATAAAATCCATTTATGTCTGAACTTGAAAAAAACAGTCTTATTACCACAGAAAGGATCTTTCTAGACATGGGGTGATAGCTGTACCAAGATGAAGACACCCAGAGGATTTGTAAGTTATAAACCATAGCATTATTACATTGTATGAAAAATAAGGTGTTGGGTTTTTTTCTTCTTGAGAAAGCAAGAAGCAACAACTTGCAACTAAGTGTGGTGTGCCATGTAACTGGCTGGCTTTGATTGTGACTGTACAGGTGCAGAACACACACGTTCATTTTCTTTGACCCATAGGAGCAGAGAGTCACATGTTATGTTATTTGCATGACCATTGCAAACAGTAAGCTGTAATACTCTGTATTTTTACAAGTACTCAAACTCCATAAGTAGCTCAGCAAAAGTAAAAACCATATAGGAATCTGTAGTAGTGGGTTCTATAAATAGATTGACAGAGATTGCAAAGTCAGTATACACTGGGATGGTCCCTGGGCAGCTCAGCAGATCTCATTGGGTAAAACTTGGATGTATTGCCAAGACCACTTAGTCAATAGACTAAACTTTGTTTCATTTGAAATGCCTTTGACTGCAGTTTGCAACTATCAGTGGCGACAATAGGAAAATTCATGAAAAAAAAAAAAAAAAAAAAATGTGGAAAGCTCTTTTTTTTCTGCTGAATTCTTTTGCATTTTCTACCTGGGTTTATGATCCTGCCTTAATCCATGGTATAGATTTCAGGCAGTTTATACCACTCACTGTAAACATGATGGGCAGTATACTGAAGCACTCCCCTGGTATAGAGCTGTCTGTGACTTCAAACTTGCTCTTTTTGCCAGCTGCCTTGTAAAAGGAAAGAAGAGTCAAGTAGGGGCCACTGTGGAAGCATAAAAAAAAAAAAAAGGGGGGGGGGGGGGGGGGGTTATATTTGGGGTGTTTTAAGTTTGTCCTAGCAGATTCCTCTGTCTGCTATACAAAATAATCCTCTCTGATTTGATGGAGAACCATTCTCAGTGGAATTAGAGCACTTCTTTCATAAAGGAGAACTTTGCCTAGTCCACTTCTTACACTAGTTCCCATGAGGGTCATGTCCAAACACAACAGGGATCAGCAAAAAGAAAGTTGGAAGAAACTCATGTTCCTCTGTGGAACTCAGAGATATATTATGGTGAAAATAAATGAAAAAAGAACACAGTGAGGTGAAATAGCTCAGCTTGAAAGAAGAACAAAAACAGTGGCACAGCATCAGCTTCTCTTTACATACTGACACTATTCACAGGCAGAAATCAAGGGAGCATAGGGCTTCCATGCAGAGATAAAAGGAGCTGCTGATGCCAGGAAATAATCAATAAAAGGATACTTCACTAGCCCTGCGAAAAAAGAATCTGACCTGGTACACATCAATGTGTACTAAATGTTCCAGCTGCAAAGGAGATACTGGTAGGAGTATGAAAAATGCATCCAGCTCTCTCTGCTAATACCTAAAGATAACCTATATCACTTCTCAAGTCAGTTCAATACAAGCAAAAAAAAAAACTCTGAATAATGAAATTTCAATCCTGATGTTGGTGGTGTGATAGTACAGGAGTTACTTCTGATTTACCATTAGGGAGTACTGCGAGCATAATACCAAATAATTAAGATAATTAAGAAAGGGACCCCATCTAACAGTAAATGTTGTCTCACCTATCAGGCAGCTGCAGCATACTGGGACCCACCTCTGTTCAAGGAGCATGTGCCATGTAACAAAAAGTCTGTAAAATAGGCTCTGTGAGAAAGTAGTGGGAGAAACTGAGTTATATAGAGAAGTGGAACACACATATCAGTAGTCTTCTAACATGTAAAGGGCTTCCTCAGAACAAGAAAACATTCATGGGTGCTAGTAATCAATCTTCGGTGACATTAAACATTTAAAATGATTTCTGCATGACTTTGATCATGATTCATCAGTAAATAAGAAAATTGAGTTAAATGAACAGCAGAATAGGAAATTACAATGCAGTTGATCCTGTATTCTCCACAAGTCAGTAACTTGTTCTGGAAGAGTATCTGAGAGATACCATCTTGGGAGCCAAAATTCATTTCTGCTGCAACATTTTTGTAACTATTAATTTATCATAAATACAAACTGTCCTGTGGATCATATAAAAATCTAACCCCTCAGAAGTCTTAATTGGGTCTAAAAGGAATTTGGGGATAATGAGTTCCACCAGTAAATGTATTACTTTTAGAAGAAATATTTCTCCAATTCTGGAATTTTTCTGTCTTTCTACTGTGTTGTGTTGTGCTTCTAATCAGTGTATGCGACAGATAGACAGAGCAGAAATTTCTATCTTATTTTTAAACATATTTTCAAAAATATTTTATTTGCTAAGTCATATTCTTCCCATGAATTCCAGTTTCAGCCTACTTACATATGATATGTCTTTATCCTCAGAAAAGCACTTAAATAATTCTTATTAATTATCCAACTGTAGCCAAATTTCATAACGAGAAAACCTTATATGAAATGTAACTAGCCTTCTTTCATACGATTTTCTTCCTATCTTGTTCCAAGACCACTTTTCCAAAAGATTTTTTTCTTTTAATTTACAATCTGGCATTCATTGTTAGCGTCCTGGAAAATCATCTCATTCCAAGTCTATATTTCAAAGGAACAAGAATCAAAGTACTCCAGCTACAGTACAAACACGATATTGAGCATAGTCCCAGACAGCCTGTTGGAGTCATTCTGCAAGACCTAGATGCAGGGTCCTCAGAGCTGGCTAGAGTTAGCATTATCAACTAGATTTGTGGGCAGTGGTGGTGTCAATATCCACAGCTCCACATAATATCCACATAATCTAATATATCTTCTAATGGAAGGTTAGTTACTATTTATAGTGCACAGTTAGCAGGACTGCTTAAAATAGCTATCTATAATTTATGAATCCGTTGTAATACTCATATAAATGAAATCTTAAATAAAATTTTATCAGCTTTTCTATTAAAGAACATCAAAAGATCCTGCAGTGAGATCAGTCTCCTAAAGTATGGTTAAACAATCATAGAGGGACAGACTCTGCATCAAAAGTTTGTCACTTATGTATATAGTAATAATAATAATAAATTAATCTCTATTTCCTAGATAGAGAGCTGAAGTGTGAAGAGATGCAGATTGCTTCTTCTGTTGTACCTGTTTCAATATTCTAGTACCTGTAAAGTAGACCTGTTGAGTTAGACCATCAAGTCCTTCCCAAGAGCCATTCTGTGATATAAATCTCCTTCACATTTGTCAGCAGTAAATGTTTCTTAGAAAGGAATGAGTAAGGGGTTTGATTTCTACTCCTAAATCAGGCAAAGGTACACAAATATATCAGAGGGAAGCAAAAGCATTTTCTATTCAATCTCTTTTGATCTTTGGCTTGTATCATCTGCATTCCTTGTTCAACAACCACCCAGCTTCAACTGAAAGCATCAAAAGCTGCCTTTTGCCTTGCTCTTCCAACACAGCCTGCTAGTCTAGTGATTAGGACATTCCCCTGAAGAAATGTGGCTTTAATTCCATTCAGTCTCCTGAGGTACCTGAGCACATCTCTCACTTTTCTGGTAGGAACTGCAACCCAGAGTTGCCAGCAGTAATGATCTGGGTAGCAAACTATCAGATTTACTAACAAACGGCTGCTGAACTTGCAACAGGGGGAACCTGCTGCTTCTGGACGTGACCATATTGACAGGTCCTCTCTAACAAGTAGATGTTATGCAAATCAAGGTCGCCACTTTCCCTCATTGTGCATTTTTGAATGAAAATGACCATGACTGATGTGCACTGTTTTGAACTCAGTGCTTCTTCAGTGGCTTAGACAGGATCTGAGCAAACCAGATGAAGTGGGGGGGGGGGGGGGGGGGACGATGACGACGACGACACATGACACACCAGATGAAACAGGGGACTCTTTGGAGACTCGCTGTCTCTGATTTGTGGTAAAATCTGTCATTTGTGGTGTTTACACCAGAACACCTCTGAGCATGCCTGTATTCCTCTCTTTAGGCACTGAATTACCACTAGATGATGTGGTCCTGTGTGCAACCATTGCTTGGTTTAGGTGCTGATCCTGTAATACCAAATCAGAAGTGTTCTTCCAGTGTTCTTCAGTGTTCTTCTTCCTTCTTTAATATACCAGCCAGAAATAAATTTAAATCAGATGACATACAGGCAATCTTAATGATATGCAATGGTCAGACCACATCTCTACACATACTGTTTTAAGACTTAACCATGAAGCCATTCTTCAGTATACCATGGTGCACTGTCCCACCTTACCTCTTTGATAAAATTTCACAGACTATCAAAAGAGCTATGGGAACATTTGAAAGCATTCATCTATGCCTTTGATAAACC
This sequence comes from Oxyura jamaicensis, assembly GCF_011077185.1. Lineage (NCBI taxonomy): Eukaryota > Metazoa > Chordata > Aves > Anseriformes > Anatidae > Oxyura > Oxyura jamaicensis. The sequence continues at coordinate 200,931,515 of NC_048893.1, forward strand.
AAATCAGTCATTAGATAAATTCTGGTTCCATATAATATACTTGTTATAATACATCTGTATTGTTAAGTTCATTGCCATAAGATTTAGAATTTAAATTCAGGAGAAAGTGACGTGTATATGTAGTGGGAAAAAAATAAATAATGAAATAAATAAATCAAAAAAAAAAAAATCTCTTCTCTTTGTAATAGATTTGGAAGAGGTGAGAAGTAGACAAACTTTAAATTGCTTGAGGTACAAGTAAAACTGTGTTTACCTTTCAACTTCAACTACAACTCAGGGGTAGAACTGCACCTATTATAAATTAGTTCAGCCTATCTGAAATCAGTGAAGATAAGCATATTTATTCTAGGTGAGGTTTCTATCTTTTATATCCTTCATTACAGGCATTAATACCACAGAGTTGTGGAGAAGTCACATACAGTTAATTTGTCTTTGTATTTTTCAGAGGACAGAGAAAGAAAAATGTGACCTTCAGATAACTGAATACAATATTGTATGTGTGTGTTCTTCCCTGATCTCAAATGTTATTGCTCACAGTTTTCAGTTGCCAAACTGACACATTTCTTTAAATGGCCATATCTCAAAAGCAGAAAAGACAAAATCAGAGCTTTGTGAACAATAAGCTGGGGGACAGTGCTGCTGGACCCCCCATTAAAATATAGATAGATGAGTTCACGTCAGGTATATGAGACATTGGGACATATTTTAGATTATTTCATTGTGATTTAGAGAACTGAAATTCAGTATGTAATTTGAAATTTGAAATCAACATATTTCTTACAATGTCCAGTTGAAATGGTACAGATTTCCTGTATAGAATTGTTTTTAAGGTGGAGCTCACAGCTGCTTTTGAAATCTTTTGGCAAATAAAATACATTATGAAAAGCTCAGTTAGCTCTTGATATGAGATACAATTTTATAAGAGGTAAAAATATTTGATAACTTCTTATTCATTCCTCAAAAACTGTCCTGAGTATCATGAGATGGTATTGATGAAGCACAGAGAGAGCAAAATTAGAATATTACTAGACTCATACTCACACTGCACCAATGTCAGTCTCTGAATTGCAAACATTCAGTTTTGTAAATGTGTTTCCTTGTCTTTTACTATAAATGCCTCAAAATAAATCACTCAGAGACAAACGGTGAAATAATTTAAATCAGTTCTATTAACAGACTTGCTTTCATTCTATGTGTCTGGTATTGCCAGGACACAGTGGAGCTAGTTCAACCTGAGCTGCACATAAATTGGTAAGAGCAAAAAATAAATATACTTCTCTTCTTCCTTGACATATCAGAAAGGATGATATCGGAAAGGCCAGTGTTTTGTTGATGATGTTGTTGTTGTTTGGTTGGTTTGGTTTGGCTGCTTGTTTGTTTTTGAAAAGGGAGCAAATATTTGTCCTTTAGGAAATACTGCTTAGATATTTCATAATGTAATTGGAATAGCTGCAACTTATATGGCATTCATAACACTTTATTTTTCCCTCTTGCCTATTTGCAACACAGAGAACTGTATAGTGGCTATGTATTTGAATCCTCAGCAGGACCTGGGACTTTCAGTATTATGGTGATTTTACTTAGCTGGGCAGAAGAGCTCTAGTACAATTGTTCTCTAACTCCCCATCCTCAAATAAAAAGGGGAGAAAATACAATGAAAAGGGCTCAAGGGCTGAGGTAAGGACAGGGAGATCACTCAACAGTATCATCATGGACAAAACAGATTCAGCATAGGGAGATTAATGTAGTTTTATTGACTATCTACATCTTATCCCCAAGCAGCACAGGGGAATGAGGAGTGGGGGCCGCTCGTCTCCACTGCTCCTTCACAGTCTCTCTCTGCCCCTGCTCCACGTGGGGTCCCTCCCACGGGATGCTGTCCTTCCCGAACTGAGCCTGCAGGGGCTGCCCACAGGCTGCAGCTCTCCAAGCACTGCTCCCACACGGCTCCGTCCCACAGGGTCCATCCCCCAGGAGCAAACTGCTCCAGCACGGGTCCCCCACGGGCGGCAGCTCACCCCAGATCCCCTGCTCCTGCTTGGGCTCCTCTCCATGGGCTGCAGCTCCATCCTGGGCTCCGGCATGGGCCACAGCCTCCTCTAGGCTACATCCACCTGCTCCACCTGGGCTCCTCTACGGGCTGCAGCATGGAGATCTGCTCTGACAGGGGCCTCTTCACAGGCTGCAGGGGAATATTATGCTTATGCTGAAAATCCAGGTTGAAATATTTGTCTCTGCATTGTACAACAGGTCAGACTTACTTTATACTATCCAAATCTCACAGAAGTGTGTAAGTTCTAATGTGCCCTGGCTTCAACACTCGTACACTGATGAGTCTTGGTAGTCCTGCTGTTTATCACAGACACAGTACTTGCAGCCTTCACTGCAACAGAAGACACTGAAGACAAGAAAATGAAAGGAAAGCTTAAAAAAGCAATGCCATTTCTGTGTTTAGTAACAGCATAAAGAGGAGCTTTGAACAGTTTTCCTAGTAAACCATGGACAGTGAAATTAAAAATTGACTAGCTCTATCAAAAAAAAAAAAAAAAAAAAAAAAAGGTAAATGTCAAAAAATTGGTCTTGTTAAAAAAAATAAATATATCCCACTGGTGAACTGGAGCTATTGTATGAGATGTGATTTATGTACATGCATGACTTAGATGAAAAGATTCATATTTCAGTACCAAAGATGAAAAGTATTGACATCATAATCAATGGTCCAGTTACCAAGAAGAAATACATGTTAATCCATGAGATTCTCCCTTGATAGGACATTTCAGCATCCCTATGTTGGAACTGCTTAAAGAAGTTCTTTGATCTTTAGCATATGCCTAAGTCATGTTAAAAGCTAGGAAGATTTAGATGTGAGCATAACTCATTGTTACACTGATATAGACTTAATGGACCACAAGACTTATCTAACATGGATTAAGTCGATAGAAAGACCTCTGTTGATTGTAATGGTTTGTAGGTCATGGTCTAGATGCATCATGATTTTTCTTCCCTCACTTTTTATAGACCCTGCAGTACTTTTTCATTTTGCCAAATGTGTTTTATGTGCATTGCTGCTGAATGGATATTTTAATTCAGAATAACCTTCTATGTGCTCTTTTTGCCAGCAAAATCTCTAAGTACCACAGCACAGGACTGAAAATGTTAAATTCCTGTCAAAAAAATTGAAACATATTATCAGTTTGAGCTGTAGTTCCTTTCTAACAGTCTCCAAAAATTACTGCTGCAGGTACAGACTGAATATTTTATTTTGTCTCTCTATTTAAGCCAATCTGGTTAACATGATTAAAGAGGCATAGAAGTACCTGATATTATAAGGTAGGTATTTACTGGACACTTATTTACCTGTGTACTAGCTTGTACAAAGCCTGTCTCTTCGTGATAAAAGTTTTCATAAAGGCTACAAACATTAAAAAGTACTTTAGATATTAATAGTAAACTAAAACACTCAAAAAAACTTCTATTCACTGGTTATATTGTACTTCCACTTAAAAATATGTTAGCCTCCCATTCCACATGAAAATTGAAAGTCAAAAGTGATTCCACAGAAAAAGTGAAGGTCTGAAACCAAAGATCTTAAAATTGCAGGAACATTTTCCCTACTGAATGGGTTTCCTGTGAAGTTCTCAGTGCTGAATGTGCAATTGAGTTGTGCGCTGCAGAGGAGCAATTTGCATCCACAGACAGATTGAAAAAGAATGTTTTGGCATGAGTTTCTAATTAGTTCTCCTTGGGCCAAATTTGTTCTCAGTTGCACTGGTCATCAATTTTGCTATTCTCAATTTATACATGGGAAAGTGAAAGAGGAAATCTGCTCTCCTAATTCTGTTCTCATTTTCATACTTTATTGACAAATAACCTGCAACAATCTAGATGTTATTGAGCTTCCCCTGCCTGTGATTTCCTGAGTTTTATTAGCAACACTTTTTGTAGGAGTAGATTTGATTTCCTTCAGCATAAGCCTACTGCTCTGAAATTCTAGGAGAGAAGGAAATCCACTCTGAAGAAATCGTTAGTTGGTCCTCTATGATGCTGAGTTCCCACAGTGATTTGAGAACATATTTTCATTTTAGCCTTGCAGCTCTTCATCTCCTTGGGGTTCAGAAAATATAGCAGGCTTCCACAAGACCTGTGCAGCACTGAAACTTGCAGCATGATTTAAGAACACTTTTCATTTTAGGCCTGCAGTCTTTAGACTCACAGGAATTGGGAAATATGGCAGGCTTAGCTGTATGGCTGCAGCACCAGCTCCCAGAGTTATTTTTGTTTTGTTTTTTTGTTTGCTTTAGAGAATGTAATTTCTGTTCTTCGGGCAGTTAAGATTTTCAAAAATATCAAACACATAAACATCTAGTAAATGCTTGCATATTCATAATTACCTTTGTGATGGAATTAGAGCTTTCATTATAATTCCAAGGTTTGGAGAGACAAGACATCAGAAAAGAAAAAAATAAAAAGAAAAAAAAAATAAGAAAAAGAAAAAGAAAAAAGAATAAAGAAAGAAAAAATAAATTTCACCTTTGATAAATAAACAAATAAATAAACATGGTAAGTGGATCATGACACCCACCAGCAAAAAAAAAAAAAAAAAAAAAAAAAAAAAAAAAGTGAGAAACTTCACATGGCTACAAGCTGCGAGGAAAATAGAAGTCAGAAAGAATCAGATGAAGCAAGGGTAGTGTCTCCTAGGATTTTATACATTTATATATTATACATTTATACATTTATATATGTATACATTTATACATTATACACTCTTGCTCAGTTGGGTGAACAACATTATACTGCTGATGGCAGTGAGAAAAATATTCAGAACCTGAGTTCAGGTCAAGTAGAAGCCCAAGGATGTGTTTGTGCTTATCTTCAATGATAGCACAGGAGTTAAGCACTTCCACAGAACTGAGAAGGATTGCATAGAACTGAGGAGGAAAGGCCAGACCGGAAAGGAAAACCACCAGCTGCAGGTCAGTGAAGCTCCAGGAGTCCCAGCTACAGTAGCACTGAAATGAGGGCTTCAAGTTTGTGGTATATTTCTGGACAGCACTGTGGACATTTGTTGGTGCACTGAAGACCCATGTAGAACTCAAACTATGGAGACAAACTATCAAGTAGGGGTCCACTAGCAAGTTTGATGGTCACCATACTAGAAGACCTATCCCTAATTGTTTGTCTTCCCTTACTATGCAATAATTTTATGGTCATTGTGTATTCATATAACTTTAAAATGTATCCTGTTTGCCATGGCTTTAAAGCACAGAGGACTTCAAATCTCAACAGAGAGACATGGAGAAAGGCTGTTAACTCTTTATTCTTATATTTTCTGACTCTGCATCTGGAGCCCAGTTAAATAGGAAAACTATGAATTCCATGTTTTCAAGTGTGTGATAAGGGTCTACAAGCTTGCACCCAGAATCACAGAACCATAGATTGGAAGGGACCTTTGGAGGCCATCTACTCCAAAATCCTGGATTAAAGTAGGGTCTATTTCACACATAGATCAGTTTGTTCAGGGCCTTGTCCAGTAAGGTTCTGAACATTTCTAAGAACATATATCACACAAAGTCTCTGAGCAACTTCACCTGGGGTTTGACTGCCCTAACTGTGGAAAATATTTTCCTTGTAATCTAATCAGAATTTTCCATAATGCAACTTGTATCTGCTGCCTGTATAAAAGTCTGATTCTGTGTTCACCAAAACCACTCATTATGAAGACAGCAATTAAAAGTCCCTTCCTCCTTCTCCTCTCTGTACTGAATGAATCTAAATCCCCGAGTCTCCTCTCATGTGCCATATGTTCTTGTCCCCTAACCATCTTGTTTGATGCTGTTCTGAATTCCCTCCAGTACCTCAGTGCCTTTCTTGTACTGCTGAGCCCAAAATCAGACAAAATGCTCCAAATGTGTTATTTCCAGTGCCAAATAGAAGGAATAATCACTGCCCTCAACCTGCTGGCTCTGCTCTTACTAATGCAGCCTGGTATGTGGTTAGTCCTTGTTGCTGCAAAGGTACCTTGCTGACTCACATCCAACATTTTGAGCACCAGGACCCTCAGGTCATTTCTCCAGAGCAGCTTTCTAGCTAGTGAGGTCCCAGCTTGTGCTATTGCATATTCTTATTCTGCACAAAACGTAGAACTTTTTTTTTTTTTTTTCTCATTTTTTTCCCTGAAATTTACACAGTTTGTGCAAATGGAAGACCATTTCTCTATCACATTACTACTCCTCTAAAAAATCAACCCTGCCATTAAGCAAGCTGATTATTGCTCCAGTTTGAATTTGTTCTAAGTGTACTCCATCTCAGTTTCCAAGTCATTAATGACACAAAAACACATCAAGTTAGTATTGGCCTCAGGGGAATGTCATTCAGAACCAGTCACCTGTAGAATTTCAAAGCCCTGATCTCCACTCCTTGAGCTTGGCAATCCAATTATTTTATCACAGTTTATGTTCAACACATCTGGTACATGGATTATATTTGGCCACCTGCATACAATAAGAGTATGGATAAACAGACAAAAATCAAGTCTGTGAAATCAACTAATTTTCTGTTATCTGCACAGTTGATTATCTCATTGTAGAAGGCATGCCTGGCCTTTGGTCAAGCCATGTTAAATGTTCCCAGTCACTTTTCACATGCCTCGATCTTCCATTAAGATTTGATATATAACTTTCCCAGGGACTAAGGTGAGGCCTGTAGTTTCCCAGATCCTTCTTTTTGTCCTTTTTGATGATGGGCATCACATTTACCATTTTCCAGTTGTCACAAATCTTCTCTGACTGCTTTAACCGTTACAAGAGAGTGGCCTTGCAATGACATTGGTCAGCTCCCTCAGCACTGTTGGGTGCACCTCATCTGGTCCAATTATCTAGTTAATTTGAAGTCCTGAACTGGAACAGAAAGACTAAAATCAGGTTGGCATTTTCCTCAGTAGACCCACACTTATAAATTTAGCATATGACCTCAGCCTTCACCACATTGTTCTTCCTGTATCTATTCCATCCTATTAACAAGCTTCAATTTAGATTCTAGCTGTTTCCATTTCTTCAAAATTGCCATTACCTGACCACTTGTTTAAGGTAGGATTACTTTCCAGGCTTCAGAAATGTGCAACTATACTGAAAGTTTGACTGGAAAATTCTGTATTCCCTCTTCTAGATCATAGAGAAGCTGCACACTTGCAAATATGATAAACCACAGCAAAAAAACTTTCTCCTCCCTAGTCATATGGCTATGCCCTTCCTTGTCCTCTGAGGCCTATAAACATCATCTCATCTGCAGTCCACTAAGCCATTAAACTCCACAATTAGTGGGGCTATGATTCTTTCCTTCCTTTCATTTTTTTTAACTGTTAATGCCACACCACAAATACACTTGCATTAGAGCTAAGTTTATTCACTCAACTGAAAAATCAATGTGTTCACATCTAACTGACAAGCTTATTTTGAGCAATCTTATACATCTAGTAAGACCACTTTTCATATAGTTCTTTCCACACCTGAATCTCAGATTACTACAGGAAAAAAAAAAAAAAAAAAAAAAAAAAAAGTATCATCTTTACATTTCAGATAGCCAGCATGAGCCACAGATGCTTAATGAAGTATACCAATAGACCAGAAGCAGAGCAAGAATGGTAGTGCAGCTCAACTAAGAACTCAGTTTAATGCTGTTTCCCTAGGCTGCCTTAAAGTAGTTCTCCAAGATATATCATAAGTTTTGACTTTGAATTTGTAATTCAGATTCTATGAAGCACATGGACTTCTGTCCCTCTAAATCAATTGTTAAAAATTTGAGTTATTTTGGGCAGAGAATCTCTCTTTCTACTATTTTCAAAGCACCTAGATTACCCCTAGGTGTTATACAATAATCTGGGTGTGATAGGAATAATACATTAACTTCCCTGATCTTTTTTTTTTCCGTTACCAGTTCCAACCAGAATCAGAAAAAAAAAAAAAAAGATAAAACATTAACCAATGAATATGTATTGTTATTTTAACTCTACTAGTCCAAACGAACCATCGATTATTTTTTTTATGTGCAAAACAAATTAACTTTAATTTACACTACATTGCACACTATACTGCAGATGAATGTTCTATCATTTCTACTGAGATTACTCTGCAGTCATCTGTCAGCTACAGTGGTAGGAAATAAATGCACCAAGAAGACTCCATGACTCTGAACATAAGCAGTGGCTTCATGAAATTCACACATTTACTGTGATAGGTCACCCATGTACCAGTAGCTGTGACAAACAGGTGATCAACATAAAAATTATTCAGGACATTGCCTACATATAAGTTTAAGACCAGAGAGAAACAATGGAGAAGTCAGAGATAAGCCAATAAAACATTACCAGGACATGTGCCAGGCAACACCCTACGTGGAAGAGTTAGAGATCACGTAACGTGGCAGGTGCTGCATGTGGTTTGCAAAGCCCTGGAGAAAAAAAAAAAAAAAAAAAAAAAAAAAAAAGTTAACTTCTACAAAAACTGAGGACCTGCCTAAATGCAACCAAATGTGTTCATGCTTACTTAATGCAAAATATGACTCCTGAAGATATGAAGGTCTTTATTATTTTTTTTTCCTTTTTCCATTCTATTTACTGTCTCATAAGCAGGAATTTGACAGCTATGAAAATACACTACAAATTAGAGGTATTAAAGGCTACTCACTGTCTGGCCAGCCTGTCTCTTTATTTGACTGTTCATTCCCACTCATCTCGTAATCACAGTGCATGTGAATTACTTTTGGAAGAGTTTATTGTAGAAGGTAATGAAACTATAAATCCGCAAGCTGTTTGCTAAGGTTCCTGGACAAAAGAGACTCAAACAACTGTCACTCTGACTGTACCACAGAAAAAGGCCAAACCTTTGTCTTTCAGATTATGTATCCGATTATGACATAGATACTTATATGCCTGATCCTAATGGTTATAAATTTGCAAATTTTATTTAAATTTTTAATGAGAAATCTTAATGAGAAATTATGTCTCATTCTTACTCAATTTATATGCAACTTACAAATTCTTTCTTCCCAGTGAATACTACTAATGTTTCTTTCAAATAAAACTGCCCTTGACTAGACCATTAAATTTTTACTTACGCTAGATTAAAATTGGTGCATTCCCTATGCCAAAATAATCATTTAAAAAAAAAAAAAAAAAAAGGAAGCAGCCCACTTTTCATCCTTCCAATTTATTTCTCTTATATTTGTAAGATTTTTATTTGCTCCACTGAAAATGCAGCTGCTTCAGGATGAGAGATGGATTTTGTAGCTCAGAGACAGAGCCTTCTGCTTGGATGTCAAGCTTTTCTTCCAGAGTACTTGGGCTCCCTATTTATTGTAGATCCTGTGCAGAATGAATAATTGTTAACAGAAAGAAAATCAGAGTAAGGACATAAGTTTATCAGCAATTTAAATAATAGAACACTCACCTATACTGTAGGTAGATGGTGCTGCAAGGACACACAACATAAATTCTGGGATGGAAAGTCATCTATCTCTTACCAAATTAATGTTTTGTATTATTTGCAAGGTTTATATAAGCATAAATGGTTTAGTATCTACATAACTTTTCCCCAGTTTTGCAGTTAATATTTCAGGACACAGTGGACTGTGTACCAGTGATGTCAGCCCAGACAATGACAAGTCTCGGAATAGTTCTGTGGTCTTTCAGCTCAGGTTATTTCTAGTTGGGGTGATTTCTTCTGCACTGCACAAAGATATCACAGAAGTCATCAGCCCACAGGGACACAATTCATTTAAGAAACTGAGTAAGGTTTCAATCTAAGGTGCTGTCACACACATGAAGGATCTTCTTAATTTCACCTTCAAAAACACTTCAACTCAGGTTCAGCCTGGGTCAGAAGGGAGGGAAGAATCTTTTTTTTTTTTTTTTTTTTTTTTTGTTCTGACTTCATTTGCCCTCCCTGTCTTTGGCCTGACAACACAAGAAGGCTTCCAGAAAGGTGTCAGTTCCATTTCACTGAAGAGGTCAAGGACTGAAAACAAAGACCAGACTAACTTCTCACCTCTGCTTTTCCCTTCCAGATTTGTGCTGTGACACAATGAAGGATGAAGACCTTCTACTGTCTTTGTGTACATCCATAGATAAAGAAATAATCTTATTTTCCTGTAATAATGTGCTGAATTAACTTCAGAGTACTCTAAAACAAACTTTTGGATAGTGACTTCCTAACAACACTTCTATTTTCACAATTGATGGTACATGTGAAAGTCAAACATCTGATATTAAAGTACAACATAAATATGTAACCCAGATCTGGAAAACATGGTCTGATTTGAGGTGGTTAATCAGCTTTGTACACTACATGGAGTAGAGCATGACAGTCAGTGATAAAAGGGGGATGGGAAGAGAGGAAGGGAAGAATCTTCTAACTTCTGTTGTCTTCAAACAAAGCATATTAATTCTTCAGATGTGTAAAACCAACCACCTACTATTCCACTCATCACACAGATAAAACAGAAAGTTATCACTGAAACTTACTTCCAACATTTTTCTTCTACACATTTAATATTGTACCTCCATAACATTATAAGCTAGTAGATTCTAAATTCATTAAAATGAGTTGCTTTAAACCAAATAAAATGAATCTGCACTTAATAGACAGTCTTTATGATCACTGCAAGTGACATCCGTATACCTCTTCAGATCCTATTTTCAAGGATATTATTAGCACGATCCCATAGAAGAACTTTTTCATTTTTGACAGACCACATGTAACATTTGAGTCAATGTAATTTAAAAATACACACAGATATCCAGTAAGCATATTTAACATGGAAAAGCATGATGTTTTACTTCCTTACAGATTCAACAATCCATGATCTTAGCTTATTTACAAGAATGAAGACACGGAGGGCATCCCCTGATTGTAGGTTATTTAGTGGTTGAGGTTATGCATGCAAATGGAAACTGCAATATTTGAGTGGTCTATTCTGTGTACTTGCCACTAGTGACACACAGATGTACAAGGAGAAATAAACTGTTCCTGGAAGAATGGCACACCTTACCTGATCCTTTTTCTGTATCCCTTCCTGGGATACATCCTGCACGACTACTCAGGATGTAGCACTTATGCCCATGGATCACAAAGAACTGCAAGACAGCAGCAAATGTCAGGTGCTGTACAGCCTCAGTTTCAGTCAGAATTCCTAACAAAAGCCTCTACAAATAACCTGAATATTAGCTTTTAATGAAGGAAAGCTTAACTTTGATAAAAAAAAATCAGAAGGGATGCACTAAGCAGAGAACACGTATTCTGGTGTATGGAGGGTGTATGACTATAGAGGAAGGTGACCTTCTACTTGGATGTGTATTTCTACAGACTGAAGAATCTCTGAATTTTGTAACTACTTCTGTATGTTTTTAATCTCCCTTCTTTTTTTCACCTTCCTTACAAATTTAATGTGTAGCCATAAGACAAAAAATATATTCTTAACACTCAACTGTATGCCTAGGAACACTACAGCAACACTGATATTGTCACGGTTACAAATCCAACTAAAGTAAAAAACATGTTTGACAACCACTGCTTTCACCCCTTTCTGCTAATTAGGCCCTACTGGATTTCCAGCTGGATTCCCCAGCTGGTAAGAATCCAAGAAGCCAACAGAATGTAAAACATAAATAAAAATCAAAAGTATCAAACTTGTTAATAAAGGTCAAAATTATCATTATTTGTATTTTTCTCATATTATCCTAGAATAATGGTGAAAATATCTTATATTTTATCTTTTACCCAAATATAATGGAGATGTGATAATAGTTGTATTATATGGCAGATAATTCTTTGCTGTTACAGCAACTTTTGTGTAAACCTCTGGTAAAGAACTTGAAGAAGCAACAGCAATCATGGTAAACTTGGAAGTTGCTGTGGTGTTTGTCTCTTCCTTGATGAACAGCTGCTATAGCACTTTACACCATTAAAATTGTTTAGTTGGATTCTTAAATGCTGACAGCAGTTTCTGCAAGGAATTAATTGCCTCTCTACAAGCTTTAATGATTTATTCTTATTTTACATTTCAGAAATACTTTCACCAGCTATAGATTGAAGACCAATTCTTATAGTGTCAAAATTATGCATTGACAATGACAGGTCAGTAAAATTCTGCTTATCCAGCAGGACAAATTTCATTGCAATAGTTCAAATTCCTGTTAAAGACATGCTTCTCTCTGCAGGCAGGAGAGTAATCAAGGCGGGGGTGGGGAGATGGAGAGGGGAGAAATCCAACCCTGCCATCTGGCTGAAGAAATTTACCTTTCTGAAGAGGAAGGACAGGATGATCAGCACAGTTTTTGCTATAGGATGAACCCATGAACAATTCATTAGCTGTGTTCTCTGTGATGAAGGATATCACAAAATCTCTTCCAGGATATATACCTAGACTAAAATTGCTAGGGTGTGCTTTTCTGGGTCAAATGGAATCACAGTTTTGACTAGCTTTATTTTAGAAGAAACTTCTGTCTCATGCTTGAAAGAGTGTAATGATAAACTCTCTTTCCCTTTAGCACAGTTCTTGGCAAGTTCACAGCAGTCCTCAAGGTCCTTTTTTTTAATTATCTGAGCTGCAGCTAATGTTTCCCTAGGAAGCAAGCTGGAAGAAACATTTGACAAAATGAGGTAAAACACAGATAAACTCAAAATAAAGTTCATATTTTTTTCAAAAATTATTTGGAACCATATTACATATATTAGAGTAGTATATGGGAAGTAACATTAGATATTAAGACCCTTTTGCGAAAGATGATGTTTTAATATATTTCTTGCTCCTGAATGCTTTAGAAATACATTCTGAAAGACACAAAATGGATGCAGACAGGAGTACATGTAGGAAGAAGGACTTCATTGGCTGGAACAATTGGCAATAATACCATCCTACAAGGGTCATTGCTAGGACTACTGAGTAGTCAGTGTTTTAGTAGGCATAATATCAAAGAAAATCCTTTACAGAAGATTCAACAAAAGCAAATACTTAACTTCAAAATGCTACTTTCCCCAAACATGAGAGAAACCATAGACACACCCATGAAGTTTATTATTTGACTATAATCTCAAGATGAAAATAGCATTACTGAAAAATTTGAGACATCAATTCAAATTTAAACAGCAAATCACAATCAACAGGGATAATTATGGCTTACAAAGGGATCTATGCAGGGGCAGGTCAGGAGTCAAGTATTAAGAGTAAACACTGTAGTTTAAAGCAGTCAAATCTTTACTGCTTTTACTAACAAAAACTATACTGCATTGGTTCGTGGCACAGAAAATAACCCCCAATTTAAAAAAAAAAAAAAAAAAAAAAAAAACTAAGATGGAGTAGGTTCAAAAGGTATATTTGCAAAAACTGGGAGGGAAGAATTAAATTCTACTGGCAAATTCCTCTAAATTTAACCTAATGGAATACTTTTATAGAGTAACAGTTTTATTGAGTAACTTTTCCTGTAATTTTCATATATTTGGAATTGTCTTCAGGATTTCAAGACACTACAGTAACTAAATCAACCTCTCAGCATCCCTTTGAAGGAAGAAAGAACTTGTATTCATCAATACAATTAGGTTCAACAGTGAGAGATCAAGGTAAATTCAGCTTACTTTCAAAAACTCCAAACATAGCTGCCTAAATTATAAAATATTCCTAAATTTCCAGTATAGTCAACAGAAATCTTATCAGTACAGTTCTGGAACCTGGACAGCTGACCAGCTAATTTTCTTAGGCACCTTAGATAATCTAGATCACCTTAGACAACCTTAGAGTATCTAAGGTGCTTCAACAGGCTGGCAAATATGGCATAGGACTTCTGGTAGACACAGACTGTTTGGGATCTGGATTGCTCTTAGGGCTCTGCTAATTTATTAGGTAAGAGTCTGACTATTGACCTGAATGAAACATCTGAGGTGTTTGCTCAAGTGAAAACAGTAGCTCTCAAAGTCAAACAGCAGGCTGATGGTAGTGACTCCACTGAAAAATAAAATAAAATAAAATAAAGTAAAATAAAATAAAATAAAATAAAATAAAATAAAATAAAATAAAATA